>NW_024116381.1:0-5009 GCF_003073215.2 Triticum urartu | reverse complement strand
ACATTGTGTCCCCTGCCTCCTGTTACCATCCGCCTTAGACGCACAGTTCGGGACCCCCTACCCGAGATCCTCCGGTTTTGACACCGACATCGGCCACGGCAAAATACCTAACGAGAGCAAACGAGAGGGGAAACAGGGGAAAGGCAAGAGGAGATCATGGCGGTGTCAATGGCGCCCTAGGGGAAGACATGGGAGCTCGGGGCGGCGCGGATCGAACGACAATGTCAAGGTGGCCCAAGGTTTAGGAAGACGGCAGTGACGTCGATGCGGGGGTGCTGGACTTGATCTCGTTAGCATAGACGAAGTAGCGAAGGCGTTCGGAGCTCCCCGACAAGCTCCTAGCTCGCAGGGAGGGCATTGGCCATGTGGACGGGGTCGGTCATGGTGGCCGTGGCGTCTGACTTCGTCCAGATTGACGGGATCGAGCGAGCGAGGAATAGAAGTGGATTTGGGAGGGGGCGTCGAGGAGGAGTGAGGTCATGGGGGCAGGGAAGGAAGAGCATTACCCTTATCCATTCCCCTTCGATGCCAGCGAGTTGGTCGGGGGGGAGCCCGACTCTGTAGCGACGCGGCTCGGGGAACAGGAGAAGACGACCGCGCGAGGACTGGACCGCTGAGCCGGTTCGGTGGCAAGGTCCGGGGGGCAGGGCGAATCTCCTTTTACATTGTCCTTTTGGTTTTTCAATGTATTCTAATTTGTTTCTTTTTTAACACCTTTTTCTATTTATTCTATCAACTAAATGATCTCTACTCCTAATGTCTCAGTTGGTAGTCTCCGTTTCGGGTTTATTTTCGTTCCACCTCCTGAGTAAGGGAGAGGGGGAGAGAGAGTGAGGAAGAGGGAGGGAGAGGGTGTGTGTGTGATAATTTGATGGTAAAAAAGATCGTCAATGTCACTTAATATGTATGAGAATATTAAATATAATATTAACATAATTGATATTGAACTTTTAAACTTAATATGGCCCCGTTGTAACGCATGGGCGTTTTTCTAATGAAAATTAACGTAAATCTTTACATAATTAGCCACTTGTCAAGTTATGATTGGAAATAACGGGGAAGGGGAGCCCACCTCATGAAAATCAGGCGGGAGGTGGAGTGAATTAAGGGAAAGTTAAGTTGGATCACGTAGTGGGCTACTACTAGTAGTAGTATTATTGCCAGTTCAAAAAAAAAAGTAGTATTATTGCCCGTTAGCCTGTTCTATTGTACTGGCAATCTATTCAACGTGGTTTTGCGGGAGCAATCAACCTGAAATCGAGAGTTTTCCATGCAGTTTGGCTCCAAACTACATGCGAAAAGTCTTGATTTCAGGTTGATTCCAAGATACTGGCAACCTATTCAACGTGGAGTACTCCAAAAGGAGAGTTGAAAGAGTAATACCGACTCTGAATTTATCACCGGGTGATTTTATCTGGTCATGTCAAAGTGGGCTACTCACGATCGATCAAGGTGATTTCTCGGCGTCTGGATCCGAGGGCAAACTAGATGCGCTGCATTCAGCTAGTCGTATGCGCACGAGTGGCCTACCCATTCTCTTGCTCGAATTCTTTGGGGTAAGAGAAACCGTTAGTTTCCTCGGAGAAACGGCGGCCGGCGGCTATTAGCGGTATGTAGCGCACTTGCAGAACAGGAGGGCGGATATAAGTTTCTGTTGCAAACACGTCGATTCCCACTTAGTAGTATGCAGCATGTTCGTCGTAGCAACTAGCAAGTGACTACTTTGCGTGCTTACTATATATGTCAACCAATGGTAGCCTCGATTCATTAGCTAGCAAAGTGCGCACTTCCCATGTTTGTAAATAGATGGCTTTATAGATGACAGGCGCATTATCAAATTATTGTGCCCTTTTTTGTTATGACCATGTTAACTGAACCTGAGTATATACATAAACACAAGATTATAAAGGCTCTCACAGCTGTTAATCCTGCATTCTGTGATGAGCATCACAACACCCACTATGCAGGAGCTCTCCTCGAAACGGCTCGACGCCTGCGTGTCGAACGACCTTTCACCATCTTATCATTCACTCACGTTTTTCGTTTATGTGTGTAATAAAATGTAAAACGACAGGCAGAACGGGAAACAACTCATTAGCTTTCCAGCACGCACGAGAAAAACAGATGAAAAGGTCAAACATCGTGTGGTTTGTCAAACAAACATGGCACCGCACGTTTGCATGCATGGTTTGGTGCCATTGCAATCAAGAGACGTACGTACGTACGTACTTCCTCAACTCAAACATCGTGCAAGTACGTACCGGGTTGAACTTGTCTCGATGAAAGTAGAGCATGGCAGGCGCGATACAAACTTGACCGCTAGAGCTGGACAGTAGACACGGAGTCGTACATGGAATTACGCGTCCTCCCGTCGTGCCTAAGAGTATCTCCAATCGGTGCTAAAAAAAAACTCCGCGCATTAAAATTTTATTTTTTTAAGCGCCGCACAGCTCCAGCAGATGCTGTAGCGTCAAAAGTTTTGGACGTTCGCTGAAAAACGCTATCGCGCGCAGCATATTTTAGGCTCCGGATTGCGCACGCTTCACAATTTGCACTGTGTGCTTTTTGTGCATGCGTTTTTGGGCGTCTGCAAAAGCAATGTTGGTCCCGACACACTACAAATACTAAAGTGACGCGCTATAATTTTTAGAGAAAAGTATACTTTTCGTCCCTCAACTCTGGGCAGAGTCTATATTTGGTCCCTCAACTATGAAACCAGACAAATTACACTCTTAACTTTTAAAACCGGACAAGTTTCGTCCCTTCTTTTGGTTTTGACCGGTTTTTGTGGTTTTGACTTTTGACCGATACATGCTGACGTGGCAAAGAAAACCCCCAGATTGACATCCTGATTTTGCTCTCTCTCTCGTATTCCCCTTCTTTCTACGTGGATGAGCAAGCTGCGGGCCGGAGCACGGCGAGGAGCAAGCTGCTGGAGGTGGTGGTCTGGATAGCATGAGCGTGGCGCCATGAGAGGGGATCGTTGGGGCTCGACCTGCTCCTCACCAGGATGGAGCACAACGCGGTTGTGGCCAGGCTGGGGCCCCTCGCGGCTATGGTGGTGCGTGCCGTCCTCGCCCGCCGAGTTCGTCGCGCAGCTTGAACCCATCGCTCCCATCGTATTTTGTATTGCGCAGCGGCGGCGGCGCAGCGTCTTCACCCAACATGCTACGTAGCTGCGCGTCCCAGGCTCCTGGCCATTCAACTCCCGGGTTCCTGCTACACCAGAGAGCTACGGCCAGCAGGTGGTTGTGCGCGCGGACTCACATGATGGCTTGGAGCAGCATGTTTAGTGGCCAACGGGGCAATCGGCGGTGCGTGGTAGTTAGCAGGGCCACCAATGGTGGCGGCACTGGCTCGTGGACTCACGGTCACGCTCTGTTGTGGCGCGGTGCAGCATTGCACGTCAACAGTTCGACGAAAACGTCCACAGGAGATGGATGAAGAGAAATAGAATTATCGTCATGTGGACATGACCCGGTCAAAACCATGCTGGGTTAGCATGGATACTGCTTCAGTTGAGCCGGGGGATGAAACTTATCCGGTTTCAAAAGTTTGAGGTGCAAGTTGTCTGGTTTCATAGTTGAGGGACGAAATCTAGACTTCGCCAAAAGTTCAGAGACGAAAAGTATATTTTTCTCTAATTTTTATTGGGCGCCAATTTTTTATGCGGCCGTTGGAGATACTCTAATGCAGTCGCCCTGCAAATTTATGCAGACCTGCACCGCATCGAGGAGGAAAACCGCCCATGGAGTTCGGCCACTTTTTGCGATTCCTTCTCCCATGTGACCAGAAAATACAGCAATGCATGATCCTTGGATCTGTTAGATGGCGTTCCCTAGCTTGATGAACACTGTGAAAGCACGGCGAGAGTAACCAAAATGAATTCGAGTTCTTCTTGTTGCCCCCTTGTTGACTTTTTAGGCTCTGACAACTACAACTCGTAGTCGTAGTACTACATCACATGACCCGTAGCTCATGCCAAGACAGAATCCGGTTTAAACCACCTGGCTGGACACAGGGAAAGCGTATCGCACGCTGCTATTCCCAGAGCATGCATGATGACAACTCACGATGCCTCAGGTTTCCATTATCAAGTCCCACTGGCGGCGTCGTGCAGCCGTACATAGTGCGCCGCGCACACACACCACCTTTCTGGTTTCTCTCCTCAACGAACGGACCTGCTTTTCCATGATCCAAAACCATGGACGAAACCCCGAGTTCCGTCGCGAGTCCAATCCGCGTCAACCCGGGACGGGCCACTATATATACACACGAGCGTCCCAGCCAAAAAACCCAAACCCTCCCTCACACCAAGACACTACTGGTACCACAAGAGGAAGCTTAGCGCACCCACAGCTGCACGAAACCGAATCCTCGACGTCGATTCAGAGAGGCGTGGTCGATCGTTCCTGATCGATCGGTCCGAAGTTGGACCGTAGCGTGTGCTTTCTACTAGGGCGCCATGATCACGTGGCTGGCCGTGTACCATGTCGTGGAGGCGATGGCGCCGCTGTACACGGCGGCGGTGCTCGGGTACGCGTCCGTGCGGTGGCTCAAGGCCTTCTCCGAGGAACAGTGCGCCGGGATCAACCACTTCGTCGCCATCTACGCCGTGCCCGTGCTCATCTTCAACATGGTCTCCACCAACAACCCCTACGCCATGAACGGCCGCCTCGTCGCCGCCGACACGCTGCAGAAGGCCGTCATGCTGATCGGCCTCGTCGCCTGGGCCGCCTGGGAGTCCCGCTCGCGCCGCCGCCGCCGATCCGACGGAGGCGGCAAGGCTTCGGCTGCGGTTGCAGCGGCCTCCCCGCTGCAGTGGGTGGTGACCGCCTTCTCTGTGGCGTCGCTGCCCAACACCATCATCATGGGCGTGCCGCTCCTCGGCGGCATGTATGGGGCCATGTCCAAGGACCTCATGAAGCAGATCGTCGTCATGCAGTTCTGCGTCTGGTACAACGTCGTCATCTTCATCTACGCGTACATGGCGGCCCCCCGCGCCCGCG
>NW_024116380.1:0-5681 GCF_003073215.2 Triticum urartu | reverse complement strand
GGGATGCGGGAGAGGACTGGGAGGCAGATGGGGTAGGAGAGGTCTAGGGCCGGCAGCGGAAGGAGGGCTGCGGTGGCCGGCCGGCGACGCAGGTGAGGGGACGTGGTGGCCGGCGGCTGTTGGTGGAGGTGAGGAATCGTGAGAGGAAGCTCGAGCTATGCGGTGGATAGGTGAGAGGGGAAAAGAAAAGAAAAAGGCGGGCCGGTCGGTGCAGCACATAGCAATGGTGCATCACGGGGTGGTGCACCGTTGCTAGCCAAAAATGCCCACCTCCCCTGGCTTACCAATGGCACACCTTTGCCAGGTGCGCCATTGCTACCTAAAATAGCAATGGCATACCTGGCAAAGGTGCGCCATTGGTAAGCCTGTGGAAGGGGGTGGACCCGGGAAAAAAAATAGCAATGGCGCATTGGACTAACGGTGCACCACTACTACCATGGTGCACCACTAATAGGGATATTGGCTATAGCCATTTTCCTAGTACTATATAGTAGTGGCGCACCACCACCATGGTGCGCCACTAATAGGGATATTGGCTATAGCCATTTTTCTAGTAGTGATAATGGAAGGATGTAATGTCCGCACTCAACACATCTTTGATAAATTTATTTCATGGTTACACGCTTGGTTATTATTAGGGTTTTTGCAAGAAGATGTGCTGAATCCAATTATAGTCAATGCAATTACATTTAACAAAAGAATTGAATTTAATAAAAAAAAGACCGCAGTACGACCAAACAAGGAAAAAACGACCACAATCATTGTCTGATCTAAAAGAACAACGTAACCCCAGCCGCAACAACTACCAGACCAAGCCGGACCACCGTAGACTGATCAACACCAGTTGACACAGCTGAGCTTAATGCTGTCTCGGACTGGCAGCGACGCTGGTTCCCTGTCCATCGGCACCGCTGCACAGTCCGCACTTCTTTCGACTTGATGTTGACCTCGACCTTCATGCCGGCGTCACAGTGCCGGGAGACGCCGCAGATGAAATACCGGGTCCCGATGGTGGCAAGCGGAACAACATCATTACCGGTCAGGAAAGTTGTTATGGGGCTGGAGCCATTGTAGGAGTCATACCCCGTCTTGCTCACCTCTACCACGCTGTGCATGGCGGCGGAGTACTGGAACCTGAGCTCATCGCCGGTGGTGAACCTGATTCTCGAAACCCACTGGGAGTAGTTGGTCTGAAGGTCCCACGACCCGTCCGGCGCGCCTACGGTGTGGCTGGCAGCGAGGGCCGTCCCAAGCATGGTCATGGCCACGGTGATTAGTATAAGAGCTCTGCTCGCCATGGATTAAATATGGATCTACTAGCTAGTCCCTGACTTAGTAGTAACTGAAAATATGATGGGGGGTGGAAGTTAGCGCTAGAGAGAAAATTGATTATGTTGTCTGATCAACTAACCGGTCACAAGCTCCAAGGAAGCTAAAGAGAGAAATGGCTACAAGATGGATGGTGTTGTGAGATCATTGATAGTAGTGTGTCGACATATATAGGCGATGATTGTGTCAAAGGATTATCGGGTCTAAGCGCGTTGACTAGGTGACATAGACCATAGAGTAGGTCATCTAAAATGCATGAAAATAACAATGTTAAACGTTATCTCCTGAATCTGATATTATTATATATGCTTGGCTCCATTTTTTTGATCCAAAAGGGGTTTCCCCCTGCCCCAACTTTTTATAAAGCCAAAGCAAAGTCAACCAACATAGACTGTTAACAGCGCTTGGCGGCAACCGGAGAGTAGCTGCCACAAAAGAAAGCCAGGTTTAAGCTGCCCTATTACAAAGTTTTAGACAGATCTAGACAGGATACATAGCCAGGTGACAAACATGCCAGCTTACAAATAGATCAAAGCCAAGATGTGCAAACTAGCAGTAGGAAACCCAGCGATGTTCCAACGAAAGCATTAGCGCCACGCAATCCTAAGCAACTCCCCTCTTTGGTGGTCCAACAACCTTAACCACCGGAAAAGAAGCGCACCCTGAGCGTCTGAACATAGGATTTTCCATTGCCTGATCGTTGCACCCAACAGATCCAAAACACAACGTATACTTCACCATCTTCGCCCCTGGAAAACAAAATCATTCCGCAAACGCCATAAGCTCCATAAGGCAGCATCAGTAACAATGTTCAAAGCTTCAAAATATTTTCTCCTCTTCCAGAAGGAAGATAGCAAAGCAAAAGAATCAGGTGCAATAACATTAAAACTATCAGCTACCAAATCCAAAACATGTCTAGCAACAATGCAATCAAACAAAATATGTTGTATAGTTTCAGGCTCATTGCAAAAGACACACGACATGTCATCTACATGTCTGCGCTTGGCAAGATTATCTCTGGTTAAGCTCTTATTATAGTAAATCAACCATAGGAAAACATGGATATTGGGTGGAACTTTGATTTTCCAGATGTCATCTTTAATCTTAGAAGATATCCCTCCAAAGTTAATTAACTTATAAAAGGATTTGACAGAGTATTTGCTGGAAGATTCCGGCATCCAGACAGGCTGATCTGGAAAATCAGATAGAGACACTTGCTCGACAACCTTGATGAGCTCATTCCACCTAACTAAGGTCCTTTCCTCCACACACCTCCTAAAAGTAAGGCGCAGTTCACCACTCACCCAGACTTGTGCAAGAGTAGATTCTTGCTATTGACAGATATCATACATGTCCCAAAATGCAGTCTTAAGAGAACAGTCCCCAATCCAGATATCATGCCAGAAGGCAGTACTTTTGCCATCCCCAGGGACCCATCTATAGAAATTTTTAGAAGCTGCAAGAGCCCAAGATAAGCTTTTCATAAACGGAGACCCCAGGTTCACCCTAATGCTAAAAAGGTTAGGACTGGTTGTGTTGTACTTGAAGGACAGAATCTTCTTCCAATCACTGTCAGATTTCGGGTTCCGACAAAAGCCTTGAGGTTCGAACTCTAGGTTGCGCACGAAGATCTCTCCTCCCCCTAGCTCACGCTCTCACCATAATCTCAAAGCTCAGCTCATCGAACTCGTAGAACAAAGGACACAGGGTTTATACTGGTTCGGGCCACCGATGTGGTGTAATACCCTACTCCAGTGTGGTGTGGTGGATTGCCTCTGGGGCTGAGGATGAACGAGTACAAGGGAAGAATAGCCTCCTGAGGAGAGGTGTCCTTGAGCTCGGTGAGCTTGTGTGGTTGAGGATGATCTGAATGGTCCAAGATCAGTTCCCCCCTCCTACTTTGGTGGCTATTCCTATTTATAGAGGCCCTGGTCCTCTTCCCAAATGTAGGCGGGAAGGGATCCAACAACGACCAAATTTTAAGGGAGACAACTAGTACAAGTGGTGGCGCCGTCCTGGGCTCCATGGTGACCTCTGTCCTGCTGGTCTTTGTCTTGTTGCATCGATAACCTTTGCCTGATGCCTCGGGACTCCTCGCCCGCGCTTGCCCCTTTATCACCAAAGAGGAAACGAGTACGCTGCGCGCGCTGGCGCCCGCCTGGCCTTGGTCGCCATGGCTTGCGTCACAGGTTCACGAGGTGCCCCTTGCCTTGATCTCTTCGCCCCTCGCGAGCCAGCCTAGTGAGGCCGCCCCCGAGGAGGTCTTGCGTCGTCTGCCTCGCGAGGCTTGGCCCCTCACGAGGGTCTTAAGTGTTCGTCGGTGAAGATGGGCCATACAGGGCCGCTGGTGGAGCCACGCCACGGGCCGCAGGCAGGCAAGTCTGGGGACCCCCGTTCCCAGGACGCCGACAGTAGCCCCCAGGCCCAAGGCGCGCTCAGACTTGGCGTCGAGGCGAAGACAAGGGGCAAGTGCAGAGCACTGCGGGCCCCAACAGCCTGCGGCCTCGGTTGACGCATGGCGATTGATGGGACGTGGGCGTCTCCGCTTCCCCACGCTGCCTTGATATCCGCCTGGCTAGGCGGCCACTGTGACCTACACAGTTATTCCCTCGTTGCTGGCGACACACTTCCCCAATTCTTCCGCCTTCCAAAACAACAACCTCCTCTCCCAACTTGACCTGAGCTCGGCCCTCCCCGTCGCCATGGCGCCGAACCGAATGGAGAAGGGGAAGAAGAAGTCCCAGTCTTCAGCCAAGCCACCTCCGGCCATTGAACCCACTGTTGGTCGGTCATCGATGCTCAACCAGGAAGCCATGGACAAGTTCCACCCAGCGCTCGCCACTGGCTTCAACGAATGGGGAAGACAGTGGCCTGGCCTGCATCCCGCGCCTTTGTTGATAGGACAACCACCGAGGTCCAGTTCTTCATTGACGCCCTGTGGGCTGGCTTGGTTCCTCCCTTTTCCACCTTCTCCCGGGGCTCATGACCCTCACCCTGAGGTAACGGTTGAGGGGGTGACACGATCCACTGCTCCTGAGGCCGAAGCCCCCGAGGCCCCGACGGGTCACCCTGAGGCGGAGCCCGAGGGCTCCCCTCAGCCCAGCACTCCCGATGTCGTCCTCTCGGGAGCCTCACTAGTCGTGCCCCGCGTCCAGGGCTTCGGCCGGCTCTGACTGGACTTCGATGCGCTCCGCAAGAGGAAGGGGTCTTCAAGCTGCAGTGGTGATGCCTTCCGGCCATTGAAGCAGAGAAAGTATATCGCCATGGACGAGTGAGTACCTTATCTTTGTAATTTCTTAGGTGCCATCTTCTCTTCTGATTATGGTTTCTCAGGCCCCCTTTCGTCAGGGTGACAAAATCTCTAGAAGAGCAACCTCCTCCTACCTCGCACCCTCTGTTGACTCTAAGTGTCTCACGCCAGCCCGCTGCGCTCGGCGCAAGATCGGCAGGGGAGATGGGCGTGCCGGCCTGGCACCTTGATCTTGCGCTCCTGCTGCCTTTCCTTCACGGCCCGGTCCGGGGCGCGGGGGGTGTGCCAAGGGCTCCACCCCTGGTCATGGACAGCGGCTGGATGACCTCGATCCTGGCTTCTTCTTCGAGCAACAGTCCCTCACCCATCCGGGTCTCCGCCAAGGCCCCTACGACGACTGGGAAGCGCTGGCCTCCAGCCCCCTACTGGGAGGGAGCGAGCCACTTCGGATCCCTTCGGCAACCCCTGCTGTGGGGGATGGACCTGGTCGCGCGCTCAAGTTTGCGCACGAGCGGGGTGTCGTCCACCACAAGCTCTTCCAGGAGGCAATGGGCGCGCTGAGCCGACTCGGCGGAGAACTCGTGGATGTTGACGCTCTCCTTGAAGCTGAGAGTCTCTAGCTGGTGGAGGAGTGGCATCAACTGAAGGTGGCTATCAACCTTGGGGGCCTCCAGCGTGAGCACGCCAATGCGAAAGCCGAGGCATCCCTGGCAACCTCGCGCGAGGCCAGCGCCCGGGCCTTGGAGGAGGCCAGGGAGGCGGACCATCGCCCCGTTGCCGCCGAGGAGCGCATGCGGGAGCTCCGGGCCTTGAACGCCTCCCTAGAGCAGCAGGTGGAGGCACGCAGAGCTGCATTTGCGTCGATGAAGGGTGCACCGTACGACAAGGAGGAGATCTCGAGGTGCAAGGAAGCACTGTTACTGGAGGCCACGGAGCGCAGCCTCGAGCTTGAGTGGTTGGAGACGAGGGAGCGCCAAGTCGCCCAAGCAGAGGATGTTGTTGACGTGCGTGAGGCCAGGGCCCAGGAGGAGGTGGACCACAGGGTGGCCGAGACTCGCGCGGATCTTGCTGGCAGGTACGACCTGGAGCTGAAGCTCGGGGG
>NW_024116379.1:0-15654 GCF_003073215.2 Triticum urartu | reverse complement strand
GGGCCGGGCCGAGAACTATTCGTGGGGTACAAGCGGGAGTATGGCCGGCTCGTCTGGGCTTTACTCAACGTCAGCGACGAGCCCAGCAGTAGCAGCAGCAACAAGAATGTCGTGGCGGTCATCGGCCACAGCGGCACCGGGAAGACCACGATCGCTCGGCGGGCATGGCATGACAAGAGCATCAACAACAAGCACTTCGATCTGATGGTGTGGGCGAGCGTTCCATACATGTTCACCCAGACCGAGCTGTTGACTGAGATCTGGAGGTCCATCCCCGGATCAAGCGGCGTCGACGAGAAGTGCCCCGCCACGGAGATGAGCTTCGGCATGCTCCAGCAGGCGGTCCAAGGGCTGGTCGCCTCTAGGAGGTACCTTCTAGTGCTCGACGACGTGTGCAACGACGAGTCGGGCCATGGCCAGTTCCATACATGTTCACCCAGACCGAGCTGTTGACTGAGATCTGGAGGTCCATCCCCGGATCAAGCGGCGTCGACGAGAAGTGCCCCGCCACGGAGATGAGCTTCGGCATGCTCCAGCAGGCGGTCCAAGGGCTGGTCGCCTCTAGGAGGTACCTTCTAGTGCTCGACGACGTGTGCAACGACGAGTCGGGCCATGGCCAGACGGAGAAATCGGCCACAGCGGCATCGGGAAGACCATGATCGCTCGGCGGGCATGGCATGACGAGAGAATCAACGGGAACAACAACAAGAAGCACTTCGATCTGATGGTGTGGGCGAGCGTTGGATGCATGTTCACGGAGACCGAGCTGTTGGCCGAGATCTGGAGGTCCATCCCCGGATCAAGCGGCGTCGAGGAGAAATGCGCCGCCGCGGGGATGAGCTTCGGCGTGCTACAGCAGGTGATCAGTGGGCTGGTCGGCTCCAGGAGGTGCCTGCTCGTGCTCGACGACGTGTGCAACGACGAGTCCGGCCGTGACTGGGCCAGACGGAGAAGATGAGGACAACTTGGGAGGACGTGCTAGCCCCGTTCAGGGACGGAGGCAACGGGAGCAGGATCCTGGTGACGTGCCGAGCTACCATCTGCGCCAAGGTGCTCGGTGCCGGCACCAAGATCACGCTGAATGGGCTCGGCGCCGACGACCTCGTCCTGGTGCTCAAGAAAATCGCGTTCGGTGACGCCCAAAAAAAAACTCCGCCTCTCGACGATGTGATCAGGAGCGTCGCGGAGCAGCTGAGGGGCTCGCCGTCGGCGGCCAAAACTGTCGTCGACATGATGAAGAACAGACACCGGAAGAAAGACTGGAAGAAACTCTTGGAGAAGGCAGGATCCTGGTACTGCGGCGCCGGCCTCGCCAGCGAAGCTCCTCTTGCCTGCGCCGCCGGCGCGTCCACCTACAGGAATCTGCCTCAGCACCTGCGGTCTTGCCTGGGGTTCTGCAGCATGTTCCCTGACAAATGGGAGTTCGAACCTGAAACGTTGGTCAAGATGTGGATAGCACATGGCATCATATGCGGTGACCACGGGCAGAGCATGGAGGGTGTCGGGAGAGAATACGTCGGAGAGCTGCAGAAAAGGTCCATGCTCAAAACCATCTCCAGGGATGGCAGGGCGACATGCTTTGTCATCCATGACCAGGTCCATTCGATGCTCATGTCAGTCTGCGCGACCGAGTTCTTCAGATTAAGCAACGATGATCTTATTAGAAGAAGGGGTAACATCCCGGCAAGTGTTCGACACCTATCGCTGACCGGCGGAGGTTGCCTGGCCCTGGCTCAGCTCAAGGATGACCCCGTGCTGAAGAAGCTGAGGACATTGCTAGTCTTCGATGATGGCCGATCAAGCTCGAGTACTGCTGTTTTCGCCATTGACAACCATGTACTGAAGCAGCTCAAGGCCATCACAGTGCTAGACTTTGCCGGCACACGCATCACCGAGTTGCCGAAAGCCGTCGGCAAGTTGAAGCACCTGCGGTACCTAGGCCTGCCTGACTCCGCCAAGAGCCTTCCCGCCGCGGTTACCAAGCTGCTGCACCTACAGACACTGTCTCTCGGCAAAGACTGCAAGCTTGATGAAGACCATGGGTTCCCGGGCGATGGCATGAGTAACTTGGTGAACCTGCGGCACCTCGACATGGACATGAAGTACGTTGCGATGATACGTCGTATCGGGAGGCTGGAGAGATTCCAGGGGTCCGTCGAGTTCTGTGCCGACAGGGGAAAGGGCCATGGCATGGAAGAGCTTGCAGGCATGGACTCCCTCCACGGCACGCTCACCGTGAAGGGTCTTCAGGCCGTCGCCGGCAAAGAAGAAGCTCAGAAGGCTCAGCTTGGGAAGAAAGAATCTCTTAAGACCCTGAAGCTGGAATGGGAGCTCCCCAAGCTGGGGGGACGAACTTGCTCCACCTCCACAGACTCACAGGAGCAAGTCCTGGAGGGGCTCCAGCCAAATGGTAGGCTCCAGGAGCTGCGCATCCAGAGGTACCAGGGCACATCGTCGCCTGGCTGGCTGGGGAGCAACCTGCTGACGAGCCTGAGCCACCTGATTCTCATAAACTGCAGGAACTGGCAGGCGCTGCCATGCCTGAGCCAGCTTCCTGATCTCAGAATGCTGCACCTCAAAGAGATGTACGCCATTGCTCGAATCGACCACAAACTCTACGGCGCCGGCGTGCTCCGCTCGCTGGAGAAACTGGTGCTCGATGACATGCCCAATTTGATCGAGTGGAGCGCCGATTCGACTGAGGACAAATTTCCTCGCCTCCAGGAGATACTCATACTCAACTGCCCCAGACTGGCCAAGCTGCCCCGGGTGCCGGCCACCGTGAAGAACATGAGAATAGAGAAGGACAATAGCTCCTACTACCTAGACATGGCCTTCTCCCCCAAATCCAGCTCCTTCACGCTGGATGTACACGGGGAGGCCGTCCAGCTGCTGCAGCAGGACTTGCTGCACCAAGATCACGCGCTGGCGGTCAGAGCCTTGAGCATCAGCAAGTACGCAGGGGAGACGGACGTGAACGTCAAGCTCCTCTCTTCAGTGCGGAGCCTCTCGCTGAGCCGATGCGTGGTGACGGACAGGCTGCTGGGGGTGTTCTTCCTGAACCTCCAGTCCCTGGAGAAACTGCGGATATCGGACTGCGGCGAGGTCCGTACATTCCCGGAGTACGCCATGCCGCCGTCGTTGAAATCCATCGAGCTGAATGGATGCCACCCGAAGCTCGCGGAGAAGCTGCGTGGCAGCGCTAGGATCTGTTCCATCCCCAGGGTACACATTTGCTGATTGATTTTTTGGTGTGGACTGTGTACTAGTGTAGTCTGAGAGGATTTTGATTCATAATACCTCGTACAACTTTGCTAAGTCTCAACTGAGACTTCGTTGGTGCTATCTTTCTTTGATTTTGCATGAAGATTCGTATAAAAAAATTATTTTCAGTTTTTTTTTCTTCTTAAATACTAGTATATCACTTGATTGAGACTTGGTTAAGTCTCAGTCGATTGAGACCTAGCCACACCCTACTCTGTATTCTTATGGCCCATTGCGTTGCTTTCAAACTATAAAATAGAGAATACTACAATACTTACCAAATACGAGTAGCATTAGTTTGTTCTGAAGGCTTCGCTATAAACAAAACACAGGGGACCATGGCATTCCCCATTTAGCATGCATCAGAGGAGACTATGACGGGAAAAGCAAACAAAAATGATGCGAAGGCATGAAGGGGGCAAATCAATCAAATAGGAGACGGAAAGGCAGCCTTTCCGTCACAAGCAGAAAGGTATAAGCGCTCCATCCATGCACATGCTTTCCAGCACCAGCAGATTGGGATAGTAGTACGTACGTACTCCTACTTACGACGATCTTATCTCTTCACCCCACAGTTTGGGCCCGCCACCAAACTGGGAGAATCTTGCCGTCCGAAAGCGGACTGGCCTCGATCGATCGCACCTTTAGATAGAGCATCCAAAAAGAGGTCCAAAACTCCCCCGTGTTTTGCAGCTGCTCCCCATGAAGATGTCTGCACTGCGCCGTCAGATGGAGCTAGGCAGGATGCGCCCTTCTTTCATTTCTTCGCACTTGTACAGTCTATCTATGTACAGATGCCGCAACGCAAAGGGTACGCGTCGATCGTGCACGGGCATTTCTCACCTCCACACACAAGCATGTTGCACTAGTACTTCCTCCATTTCAAAAATTTTGTCTTATACTTGTCTAAATACAACTGTATCAAGTACATGTTACTGACTGGATAAGGAAAATTTGGACACGGATCCAGCCCATAAAATTTGCGCACCGGGAGAATCTTCCTCCCCCTGTTGTGACCTCAAGTAAAGTGACACTCGCGTTTTCATCGCCGATGGATCGGGTTGGCGGAAATCTTCAAAAGGTGGGCCTTTCCCCCCCGGCCAGGTCAGCTTCCGAAAACGAACTCTCTGCTCTTCTTGGCCTCTGCTAGCAACCAAGTGGTGCTACTTGTTTATATATATTAAAAAAAAGTGGTGCTACTTAAGGCTCATGTGTCAGCATCCTTATATAGTGCCAGATTTTAATTTGATTTGACCCCCACTAGTCATCCTATCTTTATATGGGATTACACAAAGGTCTGGGTCAAATTAAAATTACCCCATCCGTCTTATAATATAAGATTTTATTACATCCAATTTGTGAGCGGCTCAAATTTGCAAATTGAGACGGAGGGAGTAACTCCTAAGACCTTGTCTACTTATCTCTCAAGAATTACTGCATACGGATCAAAACACAAGTTGATGTGTCTTTGTTTTTCATCAAAAACTAAAAGGTAAGCGCGAGGCCAAAACAAGTCATAAGGTAAAAGCAGATTGAAACAAAATATGAATCACCATAAATCTCAGGAACCCTAGATCTTAGCATAATTACGGGAGTCCTGGAGCTCTTTTTTGCAAATTTGTGAAGCTCCACATATGGTCGTTGGATCTGCTCCTAGTTAATTCGTAGCATGTGAGCAGCTGATATTGCCCCCTGTTGTAGGATCGAAAGTATGTCTAGAGGGGGGGTGATTAGATTACCTGACTGAATAAAAGCTTATCTTTTTCCCAATTTTAGTTGTAGGCAAGTTTTAGTAATTCTACACACATGCAAGTCTAAGAGTAGTGCAGCGGAAAGTAAAGACTTTGCATATGAACGTAAAGAGGGTGGGTCGGAGAAATCAAACACAATGAAGACACGATGATTTTTGGCGTGGTTCCGATATGTGAAGCTATCGTACATCCACGTTGATGGAGACTTCAACCCACAGAGGGTAACGGCTGCACGAGTCCATAAAGGGCTCCACCCACGAAGGGTCCATGAAGAAGCAACCTTGTCTATTCCACCATGGCTTACGTCCACGGAAGACTAGCCTCACTCGGGGGAGATCTTAACGAAGTAGGCAATTTCCTTTCCCTTACAAACTCCTTGGTTCAACTCCATATGATCTTATAGGCTCTCAAGTGACACCTAACCAATCTAGGAGACATCACTCTCCAACAGATAATAGATGGTACGTTGATGATGAACTCCTTGCTCTTGTGCTTCAAAAGATAGTCACCTCAACACTCAATTACTCTCTTACAGATTTGGCTTGGGCAGGAGAGGGATTTGAGTGGAAAATAACTTGAGGAGGCTAGAAATCAAGGTTCAAATGGTTGGATTGGAATCACTTGATCTTAACACATGAGTAGGTGGTTCTCTCTCGGAAAATTAATGCTGGAAGTGTAGTTTCGTTCTGATGACTCTCTTAGAGAGTGAGTAGTGGTGGAAGAGTATATATAGCCTTCACCAAGAATACAACCATTACAATCGTTTGACTCAACTCAGTGACACCGAAACAAAATCTCGATGAGACCGACTTGTGTAAAAGATTTGAACGTTAGGCGTCTCGATGAGACCTAAAGGATCAACTCGGAGGGACCGATATGTGATGACCTAAGTGAGACCTCATTTTGGTAGTTCCGATCAAACCAACTCGGAAATTCCAAAATGGAGTGAAAGTGGTACAGAAACTTGATCACGACATTTCGGTGGGGCTGAATGTCATCTCGGTAGAACCGAGTTTCTAGGGTTTGGCTGTGGCTCTGTCTAGAATCAACTCGGTGGGTCCAGATGTGGAAGTTTCGTTGGGACCAAGTTTGGCAATTAGGGTTTTGACAGATTGGAATGTGGGAAAGAGACTGAGGGTTTTGGAGCAATATCTTTAAGCACTTGAGCAACTAAGTCATGATCAAAACCTCATCCCTTTTTAATAGTATTGGCTTTCCTATGGAATCAATGTGATCTTGGACCACTTAACCAAAAATAAAGAGTCTTGGAGCTTTTTGCCATAGCATTTTGAGGGATCCACATCCACGAGTCCTTGCCATGCCAACATTGAACATTCCCGAAATCTATCTTTGAATAGGCATTAGTTCAATGATGTATATGTTGTTATTAATTACCAAAATTACCCGGAGATTAGTTGCACTTTCACGTGTATAAAGACCTTAACCGGTTAAACCCAAATCAAGACTTGGCTCAAATGGTTGATGTAGATATCAAACCTACAAGCAAAACCCGTAATCTTAAATTAGAAAAAAAAAGAACACCTCCCTTCCCAAACGCGTCCAAAGAATTGATGAATGTATTTTTCTTTGTGAACAATATATATACAAAAACAAAAGGATGATCCGACTGAAATCCAAAGATATCCAAATTGGTCTTGTTTGAATGTTTTCGTCGCCCCAAACACGAGATTCAAACGGATCACCATTCCAGAATTTGGTTCAGAAGATACATCACACTCTCAATTCGGGTTTGACTGCTTTAAAAATTGCCAGTACATAATTGCAAAAGATCATGGGGGTAGAACGTGAAGATATGTGTGCCCTTTCAGACTTGAGCGTCTCTTTTTTTAAAAGCCCTTCCCATATATTAATTAATTAATTAGAAAGCATTCATTACAACATTTGCCACACAGGACGAAACACTATTACACAAAACACCAACCGACCTATTATCAAACTAAACTTAGCAATTTCGTGTACCATCACATTGGCCTACCAATTGATCTTAATCGTCTTGATCAACAAGAGGGGGCATGTCAAGGGTTTCATTTGTAAGGAAAGACACCACAAGAGAACATTGTGGCACATTTGAGAATTGTCTAATGAAGTACCCGGTTGTGGAAGCAGACATTTAAGAGGTGATTGGTCAATGTCTGCTGACGCGTCCTGACACGTCCACGGATGTTTAGGGGATCAGATTAATTAGGTCTAGGTGTAGATGCTCTTAATGATTGGATCCTGTAGAAAGGGAAGTTTTGGCAAGAATCCTGTCCGTAAAATTTGCGCACCGGATCGGGAGGATTTCCAACAATTTTCCTCGCACCCCTAAAAGTGGCCGTTAGGTTTACATCTGCAGGTGGGCTGTTCCCCTACCGGGTCAGATTCTGATGATGGGGGCAACAATTATGATGAATATATTAGCACACTTTTGATTAATTAATTCAGATGAAAGTATAGAGACTGCGTCAATTGATTCAGTTCGGAGTGAGTACATCAAGAACGAAACACACAATTAAAAGTGTGAGACTAAAACAAGTAGCCAGCCCCAAGATAATAACAGATCGGCAAAGACAAACCACTGCAAGACAAAAGAAAACCGAATGAGCATAGGGTAAGAGAGTCAAGTCGCCGGATATAGTAGACCTTAAACCCCTAACACTTAGCCCAAATGTTTGATGTAAATACATAAATCAGAAAAGGAGAAGGAAAGAAAAAAGACCAAAGAATTGGTGAACGCTGAACTAGTGTGCAGCAACTGCCCAGACGGCAATGACCGCTGATGAATAGTATAAGTAAAAACCAAAATCAAAACACACCCGATATTGGTCTCGTTCGAAAGGTATCGTCGTCGTCGCGCACATGATCGTTTGGACGGATCGCGATTCCGGCATCTGTTTCAGAAGGTACATTACGCTTTTAGCTCCGGGTTTGGCTGTTTTACAAATTGGTACCAAGTCATGGGTTCAGAGGTGCATCCTAGTACATGTCAATTCCTTCTCTCTACATCCTGCCAAAAATAAATTCCTTCTACCTACGTGGCCCTTTTCAGGTATCGTCACGGCCAAGGGGTCCACACGGCCCGAAACTCTCGAGCCCTGACTCCTGGGCCCCAGGCGTGTCCTACTTGTCTTCCTGTGTCGTCCCTCCCTCCCTCCCTGTGCGCAAAGCAGCCCCCCACACGCCTCACTCCGTCTCGCCGAGGGTGCTCCGCCTCTCTCTTCGGGCGCCGTCGCGAGCGATTCCGTCCTGGAGGCGCAGCGCCGCAAATACGCCGGCCGGGAGGACCGACTTGGAGGTACCGATTCCGCCCTCACTCCCCGCTTCCCCCTTCTGTCGCTCCCATTTTGGGGGGATCTTTCCGTTTCGTTATGGGTTAGCTTTGGGGGTTCCAAGCTTGAAGCTCTCGCCCTCTCGGTCGGATCTTCCGTTCCTCGGCTAGTCGTTGTTGCTGCCTCAGTTGGCCCATCTCATCTTTTTAAGGAATATTTTTCTCCGAATTTTCTGTCTCAGCGCTCGCTCGGCTGCGGAGAGGATCTATCGCTGGGGCGCATGTACGGCCGGCCGGCTGCCCATCGGCGACGGCGGAGCAGCATCCTGACACCCGCGCGTCGATTGCCCCTGCTGGCCACTAGCCCTTGTATTTGTATGGCCCTTCTTGGTGCTGCCCTGTCACCACGCTTCAAAGATTACAGTCTGCACCCGCTTCCTTCTCTTGCGGTGCTTGGTTATCCGGAAGCTCAGTGAACCAGGCTGGCTGTTGCAATGCAACGTCTTGCAGAGGAAATTTGCAGACTCAACCTATGGGACAAGGGTCAGGTGTTTGCTGCCACCGAGAACCTCCAAAGTTCCATTGAGCAGACCCCCTACTCGATCCAGGCAGACACCATCGTCTGCTGTTTCTCCGTCAGCAGGTGCCACTCCCAAAGCACCAGCCATGACGGCTATGCATCTAGTGACGGCGGCGGCGACACTACAACTCCAACCAGCAGCAACGTGCGGCAGCTTCACTATCCGTCACATGCCCACATGGACCCTGGCCGTGCCCGACTCATCTTGCCGGGCTCTTTGGACCAGCTAGAGGGCATCATCCGCAATTGTCAAGTGGCTTTTGGATCTGGTTACAAACAAGTGCTACTCCAAGCATTCTCGGCCAACTCACATACATTGAGCAGGTAAATCCACAGTTTTGTTTTATTACAAACAAGTGCTACTCCAAGTATTTTAACAGCTGTGCTTCTCTGGGGTCTAGTAGATCAATCAAATATCCCTAAGTCAGTTGAGTACTTACGTTTTTGTCCCAAAATTAGAAACACCAAATCCTCCATTCTTGTTATGGCCACACATCACTGACCTTTTAGTGAGCACGTATGTTTTTTCCTACTTTGAAACTCCCAAACATATCATCTCAACTCGGCGGGAAGGTAATGACCAAACTAGAATGATGAATATAGAGAATTGGATATAAGCTCTTCAAAGTTTAATTATTTCACATTACAGTTTGTTTTGTGACCCGTGTATCAAAAGATGCCTATATTTCACTGTACAGAAGATGCGACAACCAAACTGCTAAAATTGCTTAGGCATCCTGAAGATGAATCAAAATATTCTATAACTTATATAGTCTGAAAGATATATATAACAAAAATGATAGTTTATTATGTAAATTAGTTTAGTTTTCCTCTATAACTTAATATTCTGGTCTCATGTAAATTAGTTTAGTTTTCTTCTATAACGAAATATACTGAAGAGGCACTCAGAAGTTTAGCACTTTGGCAATTACCCTTACTTTTTGAGCTACTCCATTCCAGCCCCCACTCACTGTGGCCAACATTTTTGCCTGGTCATGACATGTACTCGCAGAACATCCATGTCTTTGCTCAAGACACCAGCCTCCATTTGTTGGCACCAATCTTAAATTCTACCCTATATGATCCCGCAGCAATTCATCATATAGTTGGAAGTGTATGTCCACACATGAGCTACCAGATTGTCTTTCTCAGAAAAAAGCTACCAAATTTTATGTTTCTTATTCCTCTCATCCAAGATGCATCTGGAAAGTGATCCAAGTTAGTAACTAAAAAGTGCATGACTGCATGTAGTGATTTAATAATGTACATAGACAGGCAATCTAAGATGAAATGTGACAACGTGTGATGCTATTGTGTTATTAATTAGAGCTCACCTAATAGTCTACAGTATAACAGGACAATAACCTTCTCAGGAGAACTGCCAGGTCATTTTACATACGGAAGGATAGTTCTTGCATTTGTTCACTTTCCCTGTTTCCCATTTAGACAAAGTTCTGCAGAAAGCAGAAAGCACATCAGTTAATGTATTTGACAGTATAACTATAACTGGGGGTACAAATAATATCCAGATGTTATGACAGTCAAACAAAACAATGCAGTATAGTTTTTTGAAATATAGCATTATTAGTGAACAACGGACATAGTAGGAATAGCCAATATCTCATGTTTGTATGTTGACTAAAACATGGTTTCTTGGTACGTACTCATTCTATATTATCCTAGTGGAATGGAATTGAAGAAAGATAATATACGGGTTATGATACCATCAGCTTGTAATTGATTTTAGGATTCATCCTCTTGTATGCCAGACCTACACATAAATATCAGGGCAACATACACATCGGTTTTCTTTGAATTGGAAAGGCCCCGTTTCAAGTCATATCAGCTCTACGGAATAGTGTACATTAAACTTGTTTATATAGCAATGTTTCATTGTCACTGTGATTACTTTGAAACTGTTCTGTCCAGAAACAATACTTGGTCGCCATGAGCTTCATATTTTCTCGATTCTCAACCTTATGAGATCAAAGTAACACATGGGGTGCTATACAAAATACTTCTAGTTTTGCATCTTCCGTCCACTGCAAGGAGCTCCAACAATCAATCCAGTGACAAATTCGGTAAATAACTAAACATGGCTTGATCAATAACAGATTTTGAAAACAAGCAAGATTTCAGGTTTTCCAAAGCACCTAAAACACACCTGCAACACCAACAGCCATCAAACCTCTGTTAAGTTCCCCCCGAGCCAGTTATTTTATTTATGTACTGTCTGAAACACTGCTAAACTGACAATTGACCCCAATGCACAACTAACAATGTTCCAGATATATCTGGCAATAGGACAGTAAAAAAAAAAGATGAGTAATTGTTTCCACTTCCCCACAAAAGCAACAGTGAGGCTTGCATTTGCCCCCTCTCTTCAGGTACACATCTTTGGTAAGAATGCTCCCTCAGAGCTAGCCAAACAAAGGTTTTGACTCTCAGAGGGATTTTAATCTTCCAGAAGAATTTGTAAGGCACCACCTCAAAATTTAGCATAACAGAGTAAAAAGATTTCACACAAAACTGTCCTGAAGCACAGAAGAGCCAAGCAAGCTTGTCATTTTTATCAGCAAGGGAAATATCAGCACAATCTTTTTTAAGCCCAACCATTGTGTCATTTTCCCACCCACCAGAGCCCTTGTAAATTTGAAGGATTGAAACCCTCTAGTAAACATTTTCCTCACAGTGATGCTGACGACTTGAGGTCCAGGGAAATGCTATACAGCCTAGGAAAGGAAGTGGCCAGAGTGCAATCTCCTGCCCAATGGTATTCCCAAAATCTAGTTTTTTCCCCATTCCCCACATTAATCCCACAGCACCCTGAAAACAGTATCTCCAGCAGACCTTGCCAAAAATGGTAATCTCCAGGTGTTGAAGTCACTTGGCATAAGGTCTGGTGAGTAGGTACTTTTTGGTCAGAATGTATTGCCCAGGACCCTCATCATTAAACAATTTCCATAAGCATTTGGATAACAGGGCAATGTTCATAACTTCCAAATTAAGAATCCCTAAACCACCTTGGTCTTTAGGCAAACAGACTTGTGGCCAGCCAACCAGGTGGTATTTCAAAGGCTCTTACCTTGTTTCAGTGTGACATATTGAGACATCACCTTATGACTGTATGCTGCATCACATAAACCCATTACATTTATGTTCTTATTACTTTAAGAAAATACCAGCAATAAGATGAAACTCATAATTTTCTTTTATTTGTTCTAGACTCACAATTTGGCAACTAAAGCCATAATGCCGATGTTTTTGTTACCTAAACCGCATTCGTTTTCTTCCGGATATGATCCCCGAAGAAGTGTTTTTTCTTTCTAAACCACATGCATGTTCTGCCATGTGTCCTCCTTACACATCAAAGCAGCCGTTGATTGTTTTATCTGCAGTTGCTGCTACCATCCCATCCTTGGTAATGCTCCTTTTCCTCAACTCCACCCTGATGTGTAGATGCTGGTGGATGCAGAGTTGCAGACCTCTCCGCATCTAAACTTTAGCACACCGTGAAACTTTTCCGGAAATACTCTTCACCATGGACCTCGAATCCATAACCTGTGGGCACATGACCATATCCATGTGATCCCTTCTCCTTAATCTGGGAGCTTTCAGAAACAAAGAGTGAAGGCAAGGAGAACATGCTCATTCTTTAAAACATTTTTTTCTGAAGCAAAGGAGAGCATGTTCATTGTCTTCACGTCCTTCAAATGTGTGAACTTATATTACGCTGCCATCTAAGCATAACTAATTGCATAGTGTAGTAGTGGGACTGATAATGAAACTTTATTATCGTCCTCAAATTATAACGAATTGCACAGAGTAGCAGTCAGATTTTTCTTTAAAAACTTACAATTCCTTTGTCATGTAAACATAACGAACTACACAGTAGCTGTCGGATTGGTGAAAAACTAAGAGATGGGATGCTGGTTTGCAGCCAGTGTTCGCCAGTTAATTAATAATAGAGCCAATTTATTCTGCCATTCAAAGTAAGAAACTCTAGTCGGATAGTTAAATATTTTTACTGTTTCCTCAAATGTTCCATAAATTGCCTAAAATATTTTTACTCACAGTTCCAAGGTCACTTCTTTTTTTGTAACAGATTTTTCCATGAATCAGATGTCCTAGAGATTCTTCGTATAAGCACAAGGACCTTCAAGGATCCTTCTGAGTGCACAAAAGAATTGATCATCATGTTGAAAACCAACACCCAAGTCCTCTGTTTGATGCAACAGCAGTTATGTGAGCAGAGTCGGCCATTTGAGGAATTAAAATTAGGCTACTTCAACCAGTTTGCAAAGTGCCACATCAAGAAACTCTTGGACATTGCCGTTTGTCTTAGCAAGACAGTGTGGTCTGCCACTCATATTTCTCCCATGCTGCTTGCCTATGAGGCACTTTTGGATGTCCTTCCTCTTATTCAAAAGTTTGCTTCCAGTGAATCTGATGACTTCTTTCCCAATATTTTACGCAACATGAGGGAAGCTTTCAGGAGGTTAATTGACCATATCAAGCACCACATGCAGTCCAATATGGAAAATCATCAGGATAACGATGCCATTCATCCGATGACATGTTTCCTCATACGCTCAATGAAATCCCTTGGCAGTCACAGAAATTTAGTGCAATCCACTCTTGCCCCAGGTGACAACTCCAGCTCATTTGGCCATCTTCTGTATGACGTGATTACTTGCTGGAAATCTGTGCTCACTGAACGTTCAAACATATACCATGCGGATCTGCAGCGGCAATGCATTTTCTTATTGAACAACACAGGGCATTTCAATACAAAGACAGATGGTCTGTTGGATGAGCTGCTATCTGATAGGCAGATTATTAAGCAGCATGATGACGAATTCAAGTTACTCTTCAAGAAGTGGATTGAGAGTTACACAGAAGAGGCTTGCACTCCAGCCAAGTCTTGCTTGAATCGCAACTGTCGGAGGGGCAGTCAACGCCGATCCTTGGTTGCATTTGCTTCAAAGTTCAACAAGACTTTTGATCGTCAGAAAACTTGGAAGGTTCCTGATGTGGTGCTACGGCAGGTACTGAGAGATCGTATACAGGATTGCATTCTGCCAGACTACACGAGGTGTTTCGAGAACTATTCGAGTTCAGGACTGTTTTCTTCATGTCTGCAGATAGCTTCAGCGGGAGACATATATACCACTGAGAGTTTAGAAAAGACGGTGCAGAGCTTCTTTGAAGGATAAGAAACGATGATGGAGGTCCCTTTCTCTCTGTCGTTCTAGCAACTGTGAAAATTTGTAATTATATAGCTAAGATTACCAGAAGAACAGTACATATTTTTTTAGAGGAAAAGGGCACACGCCCCAGCTCCATTGCATCGAAACAACGAAGCCCAGTACATCTCAGTCGCAAAGATAGCGCGCGGAGGGCCAGCACCCACGCTGCCTCAGCAACAAAACACACACACAAACACACACACAAACTGCTGAAAATATAAAGAAGTCACGGAGCTCAAGCTAGTTTAACTAGTAGAACATTTCATATATATCAGGATTTTCTCTGCACACAACACATTGTTAGTTGTGCCATTTTTTTTTTGCTTCTTTCTCTTTTTGCCAAGTAGGGAATATAGCTCTCTTTCAAAAAGAAAAGTAGGAACAGAGCTCCTCCTCTGTACTTGTCGCCGCGATCAAGATACTTAACATGGAGTAACGAGAAAAGCATATCTACCATGCATGGGATATCCCATGCATGGTGCGGCCCTTGATCTAGTTGGAGATTTGGTTACATGCATATGCGTCCCCACTTCCTCCATCAATGCTGGCAGCTTTTCCCGTAGCTAGCTTTGTGCGGTCTATGCCATGTTCTACCCACTCATATTTTTTTCCATCTTATTTTCAAGTTTGGATCCATTTTATATTTTGAACTGAGAGTCTAGTTCATAAATGTTTCGAATATTTGTGTAAAACTTTATGTGACAAAGTGATGCACTCTAGAACATGAAAAACCCTACTATAACTTCATAAGAACACATGTTAAATACAAACTCGTGATATTATTTTTGAAACAAATTTACCAAGTGCTACCAAGATCCCTCACATTGGGACGTAATAAATTCTTGTGTAACATTTTGATACATTATGCTAGACAAATGTCTATAATTTTGTGTGGTTTCATTAAGTCTCATCATGTTTTAAAATTCAAAAATCATTTTTCTTGAAATATATTCAACAATGGTCTCATTAAATAGCTCTCGTCGCCAAGAACCCAAATATGCAAAGATATCAAAATTGTACTTTTGACCCAAAAGATATATGAACATGAAAATCAAATGAAAAAGAATGGAGTGGTTGAGTGAAAAGAGAGAAGTGGAATGGGGTGTACTGTGTATAGTACACAACAACAGTGTATGTGTCAGAAAGATGCATGCACAGGATATCCCGTGCATGGTAGAAAATCCGTTCTCATGGAGTAAGGTATAACACAATTATCACAAAGGAGCGAGGGAGAGTCCCGTGCCGCTCCCGCAAGCACTCCGGGTGCAACCTAGCTCTCCGCCGCCGGCACCCCACACCTCGCCTCTCCCCTCACTCGCCGCCGCCAGGCAAAGCCCGTGCACGCGTTGGCGGCGTCGGGGCCCTTACTGAAGGAAATATGCCCTAGAGGCAATAATAAAGTTATTATTTATTTCCTTATATCATGATAAATGTTTATTATTCATGCTAGAATTGTATTAACCGGAAACATAATACATGTGTGAATACATAGACAAAAACAGAGAGTCACTAGTATGCCTCTACTTGACTAGCTCGTTAATC
>NW_024116378.1:0-7754 GCF_003073215.2 Triticum urartu | reverse complement strand
GTCCCCCGCCACGAGCTCCCGAGTGCGGCTTCCTCCGGCTTGGCCGACCTGCTCATTCTGCAACCCGTGAACTATCCATTTTTTCTATGAGTGCTAGTTCTTTTATGATTTTATCTCGTGTACTGTGTGAACAAGTTCTGTAAGCTAGGAACACTGATTCTTTTGATTTTTGGCTTGTGTCGAAGGAGCATGTTCCCTTGGATCCCAACTACAGGGGGCGACGTCGCCAAAAAACCCAATTTTGTGGTGCTGACTTTCTTCCCGTGACCAATCTGAACTTCAGTGCCCTGCTTACTTCTTCCTCCTGAACCCTGTTCCTCTCAGCACCCAATTCTAAACACTATAAAGTTGGCAGAATGATGGTTTACGGGATCCAAAATATTAAACATTGCAAAAAGATGTTGCTAGCAGTATTTCAATTATTACGTGTCCATTTTAATTTGCTGGATTTTTTTGTATGACATATATACATGATCGAGTTCAGAGCACACTTTCGTTCATGCATGCAAAAAATGGTTGTGTGTGTCTTCGTGCAATGGGTAGTTCTTTTTTTCTTTTTGCGTATAAAAAGAAAGAAGTTCAAACAAAAAAATGCAAAAGTTAAAAAAATATGTGACTAAAAGAGATCGTTTAATCTACCAGCGAAAAAAATGTAAATCCACACAAGAAGTTCAATATATATAAAAGTTTTGTGTATGTTTTATCATGTCGGAAGCTATTTTTTAAAATAGAGTAGTTAAAATTCATTATTTTTTTCATTATTTTCCATTACAAATGATAACACCAAAGAAGTCCAGATTTAATAAACCCAAGAAGTTCTATTTTAAAAAAGTAGAATAATTCAATGTATATGAAAAATCCAGATTTTCCTTGTTACTAAAATAATAAACTAAGAAGTTCAATTTCAAAAAATGGAGCAGCTCAATATTTATTACAAAATCTCATAATTTTCCTGTTACTAATGAATAAAACCAAGAAGTCCAGTTCGAAATAACGAGGAAGTTCGTCATTTATTACAAAAGCTCATATTTTCCAATTTCTTAAAATACACAAAGAGGTTCAAAAATTGAAAAAATGGAACGGTTTTGATGTCTATAAAAATTCAGATTTTTTTCCGTTGCTAAAAGATAGCGTCCTCTTTTGCATTTTAACTTTTTGGAGCAATTCCATTTAAAAAAAGAAAATCAATAATTTCATATTGAAAAAGAAATAGTTTGATGTATACAACAAACTCAAATTCTTCTTTGTTTTCATGTAAAATTAATGTATGAAGTTCAAGGTGAAAATAGCGGGAAGTTTAACTACTACACAGAATGCGTTTCAGAAGAGAATAAAAGAATACAAAACTAAAAGCCTAAAAAGTTTGTTGCAAGAAGTTCACGTGCTCCACCCTGCACGGTTCAAAAAATATATTTATGAGACGTCCGTCGTTCATTTACATGTTGTTTTAAAAGGAAAAAAACAACGTTGTTTTGCCATTTTAAAAACTGCTCTCAAACGGCAACGAATTTGTAACACATGTCTACATGAAAAACTTGCTGCAATTCATACATTTTCCACCGGGTATATTATATGCCACATTTCGATGAACGATTTAAAATTTTCATGTATAACAATTCAAACACGTTTTGATGTATTCAAAAAATTCTTACCTGTGGAAAGAAGTTCATAGTGAAAACAATGAGAAGTTCAAGTACTGCAAGGACTGCATTTCACGTGAGAATAAAACATTAGAAAAAGAAAAGCTTAAAAGGTTTGTTGAAAGAAGTTCAAGTGCTCTGTCTAGAGAAGTTAAAAAATTCTTGCGAGAGAGGTGCACCTTGTATTTCCATGTTCGATTCTTTCCGTATAAAAATCGAATACAATTCTTTACTCAAAATATAAAAAGGTGAAGTTCAAATTGAAATAATAGAGAAGTTCGGAGTTTATTAAAACCTAGGATTTACCTATAAAAAAAAAAAAAATAAAAAACACAACGCCATTTTTTGCACTTTTAAAAACAACTCATAAACGAAAAAATGGTTGCTAGAAGTTCAAGTGCTCGGCGAGGAAAAGTTCAAAAAAATCTTGTGAGAGAGGTTCACCGTGTATTTAGATGTCCAAAATACATTAAAAAATATGTTGTTTTTGTGTTTTAAAATAATTCTCTCAAACCAGAGAGAAGTTCAAAGTGATAACAATCGGAAGTTCACGTACTACATGGTGTGTATTTCATATAAGAAAAAAAACAATAAAGTGAAACAGAGTGAAGTTCAAACAGACATGCCCCAGAAGTTCAACTACTTCACGCAGTGCAAAAAACAGCACGTCAAAAACAAAAGTGATGTTCAAACAGACATACCCGAGAGGTTCAACTACTTCACGCAGTGCATTTCCATTCGCAATGAACGCATAAATCATGATCTCGTCATTTATCTAATTTACTTCAAAACGACAGGAATATCATCTATGTAAGTTCAAGTCCTCGATCGGAGAAAGTTAAAAAAATATTGTGAGAGAGGTTTGTACAAAAAGAGTATCATTTGTATAACACGGACGAAATGGATGAGAAAATTACAAAGGAAAATACGTCATAGAAGTTCAACGTGAAAACAGCAGGAAGTTTGACTTCTACAGTGAATGAATTTGAGATGAAAAACTTTTAAAATCGTCGCGGGTATGAAAAGATGATCAACACGAGAAACTTGCGTGCTTACAGCAGCTTTCCATCGGTATATCACCTGCTCAATTCCGGTGAATGGATGGAGAGTTACGAGCAGTGGATGGAAACCTACAAGCAAAAAAATCATGTGAAAAACAGAGTGAAGTTCAGGTACACGCGCCAAGAAGTTCAGGTTCTTCACGCGGTGCATTTTTGAAGAATCTGATTCGGGATAAAGGCAGAACGAATGATCCCGCCATTTTCGAAATTACTTGAAAACGGCCAGGATTCAGAGAAAACCATCAACATGAAAAAGTTTCGCATTTGCCGTAGCTTTTCAACGGTATATTATTTGCCCCATTCCGATAAACTTTATAGAAATTACGGCAAAAATACGTTTTAACCATTTTCAAAACTGACATAAAACCGTAATGAATAAGGAGAAACAATACATACAAAAAAGTTTCGCATTTCTTCAAGCTTTCCAACGCCATATCATTTGCTGCATTCGGATGCAGGGTTAAAAAATTAGCTCGAAAATACGAACTCGGTAGGACTTGGACCATTTTCTAAATTACTCTTAAACCATTCAAAATTAGAAAAAAAAACCTTCAAGATGAAAAAGTAGCGCATTTTCATAAGATTTCCAACGCCGTATCATATGCCTCCATTGGATTAGCCGTTTAGAAATGACATCGAAAAAACGAACTCAGCTGTTCGGTTTACGAAATTTTATGTTTTTTCAAATTACTCTTTAACCATAAGGAATTAGAGAAAACTTTCAACATGTGGAAGGAGCGGTTTTGCAGCAGCTTTCCAACGCCATATTATATGCCTCATTCCGATAAACGATTTAGAAATGCGATCGAAAATACGATTCATGTTTTTTGTGCGAAGAAAAAATGGTTTTCAAAACTGCTCTTAAACTGCTTATATTTTGCCAAAAATTTAAGTTGGGTCATGATATTGGGGTCCATAGCTTTCCAACGGTATATCACAAGCCCCATTTGGGCAATGTTGGTGGAAGTTCAACCTAGTTCACCTGGAAGTTCAACGTAGTACTAGCGGGGCAGGTCAGGTTGTGATCAAAATAGTGTTTTTGTATATATATATAGGGTCGCGCTATTCATCACCCTGGTTGAGGAATAGTTATTCTTCCCCCCCCCCCCCCTCTATTTTACCATCAATGCACCGTAATTTTACGTTCCGTAAGTTTTGTCTTATTTCCGACGTAAAAAGAGACCGTAGAAAATATATAATCGCCGTAAAAAATATTTTATGTTATATAAATTATAAACATAAAAACGTAGTCTAAAATACACATAAACTACAAATTTTCTTGTCTTATAACCTATATTTTTATTTTTTATGTCAAATTTTACGTAGTGAATCAATAGGAATATAACTATTTGAATTCTAAACGTAATTTAATTATGAAATGATCGTAAGATTACCTCGGGTGAAGAAATACTTATTCTGCACCCTGAATGATGAATAGTAACAATATATATATATAGTGTTATTATTCATCATCCAGGATGTAGAATACATTATTCTTCACCCGAGCTAATCTTACGATCGCTTCCTAAATAAATTATGTTTAGAATATAAATGATTACATGCATATTGATTCAATATGAAAAATTTGATATGAAAAAAACAAAATATAGGTCATAAGACCAGAAAAATCACATTTTATGTATGTTTTACACTAAGTTTTTACATTCGTAATTTTACGTAACATAAAATATTTTTTACGATGAGTATATATTTTCTTACGTTCTCTTTTTATGTATGAAATAAGACTAAATTTACGAAACGTAAAAATACGATGCATTAATGTCAAAATAGAGAGGGGGTGACGAATAACTATTCCTCACCCAGATGACGAATAACACGACTATATATACCCCCTTGAGGTGAATACAATTGTTTTGCACCAAATATTCTGTCCAGATTGGCTACGGTGAGAATTTTTTTTTTAGATTATTTTGAAAGATGGAAGTGAGACTTTTTCTTTTTAAGAAAAGTTTTTCTAGATCTTTTTAGATGGATGTGATGTCCACAAGATGCAAGAAAGTTTATTATTTTATTTTGAGATGAAGGTGAGGAGTTTTCTTTTCTTTTTTTCTTGAAGATGGAGAAACGCGCGCATACTAGTCCTATGAATTCAGAGAGGACGTGCCCTCACTCAGAATAGTCTCTAGGTCCGCCGATGCTGTCAGCATGTCTCACTCAGGCTACCTCAGCCAGAGATGTCGCTTTAAACTCTTCATGTGTTATCTTTTATATACTCAAGTCGGGTGTTCTAGATTGAATTTATTTATGAAAATAAAGTCTCGGTCAACACTCACTTCTAGAATGATTCCTCTGGATGTCCCACAAGGGTAACAATGCCAAAAGAAACCGCATCTTCCACGCAAGGTGGTAAGACTCGATGGTGACATGACCTTTGAACAAGTTTCAATCGACGCTAACAAACTCCTCAATTCGTCTGCAGAAATTTCTCATCGTTTGGAAACTACCGGTACTCATCCATTTAACTGTAGCCCCAGAGTAAGACCATGGTCGGCTAGGAGCTCAGGAGGTAGCATACGTCCACACCCCTACCCGTTCACCGGCAATGACGAAGCTGAGGTATTCTCGGTTTCTTCTTTCCGGCTATATTTTCCTCATCCTTTCAGTGATCTGGGCGCTGGCCACGGCCGACGTACCGGCAGGCCAGCGTCCCGGTTGCCCGGTGACGTGCGGCGACGTCGACATCCCGTTCCCGTACGGCGTCGGCAAAGAATGCGCGTTGCACGACAGCTTTAACCTCAATTGTGCGACCGTGGAAGGCGTCGAGATGCCTCTTGCGGGGACAAAGCTTGCCCATCGTTTGAAAAAAATTAATACTTTTTGGCACAATTCCGTAAATGCGTGGTTCCTGCAAACCTTGCCTGAAGTGTTGATATTTTTTGCAATTCACTCCATGTCAAAGCTTGCCCACCGCGTGCTGCATGGCCTCAAAACGAGACAAGACTGTGCAATTCCTGTTCGAGGTCAGCTGCAATGGCATACAATTCACGGTGAGACATCGAGGGCGGACCAGCCCGCATCCACACATCAAACCAAAAGCGAATGAATTTGGTTTTGAACCTCAAACTTTTCCCCCAAGGCAAACGCTTACTTGACCACTTGGATCCCGTTCCAAAATGCAGAGCCGCGCACGTTGGATAGAGGCCTAAGCAAGCATTTCTTCCAGTGCAATTCCAGGGCGTTCAAAAGGGGCACGTGGACGCATCGCAAGATACATTCGGAGTGCGACATGCACGCGATGTGGCACAACATCGGCAATACCTTGCCGGTGATGGTCAACGGCCGGCAGACGGGCAGCAAAAAGGTTCTGGTGCTGCACACCAACAAGAACTTCGACCAGCAGAGGACCAACTGGATGATGCACCAGTACCACCTCGGGGACCTGGAGCAAGAGAAGGAGCGGGAGCTGGTCCTCTGCAAGATTTTCTACCAGATGAACACTAGGGCCAGGACTAAGAAGATTATAAGTTAGTTCGGTATTGGTACTTGAACTACCTTGTCATCCGCAAGTTGGTATTGTTAATAACGATCTTTTGGTATGAACTTGGCATTTTCTTACAACCATCATGCCGAGGGTCGACGTGGATATAAAGCTGAATCATTTGTTTCGAAATGAATTTTCAGGCAGCTGATTTTTATTTGATGGGTAGCATAAGCACCTGCCGTTCGAATTCCCAGTTCTCCAAATTTTTCGAAACAAGTGCATGCTCTTATTATCATGATGAAAAAACAATATCCCTGTTGTATCTCAGTTATTAGTCTGTACTTGCAGAATTCTCTCGTTTATTGAGCACATATATTGTTTTTTCAGGGCAAGCAAGTTTCAACTGGGTTGTAGACTGCCCAGCCTTGGTTTTGTTTTTAACAGGCCCAGCCCATGATGACAACGGGGCATAAAGATCCAGCAGGTATCTACCGGCCTCTGGCCCGCCAGCGTTAGTTATATTTTGCCTTACAACATCCGCATGCACTTTTTTTACTGAATCAAACACACAGCCCAGTTCTATTTTCCTCTTGAAACGCATGTCCTACATCCGTTTTCTAATTTCTACATATAGTTCTACTAGTTCATATACACGTATCATTATATTGAAAATACATAAAATTCACTTTTCATATTTACATCCTTATTTTTGTTGTTGTTTTCCCTCCCAACACTTATTTTTTTACCACTGGTTTTCCCTTAAACCGACTCAATTGTCCCACGTCTTATTTGCTTAAAAAATGATTTTTTTGGCAAATCAATAAGTTCTTAAAAAATGTTTATCATTTCGGGATTACAAAAGTTCGGACTCCACCAAAATATGCAAAATAAGGTTGAACTTTTCCACCATGGTCCTGGGCAGAAAATGGGATGTAATAAATTACTTAAGAATTAGCAAATGGGCTGCAAATTATTAAAAAATAGGAAATGGGCTCTATGCTGTCTGCCATAGATTTGGAGGCTGACTTGTGGGCCTACTAAGTTCATGTGTACACAAGGTTTATCAAAAAAGAAACTTAGTCAACAATCGACTCTACCAGTGTCAGACCGTTAGATGTCAATCTAATGGCAATCGTGCTTCTTCAGTCTCCGATCTTCCTGCCCCAGCCGCCCAAACCAGCGCCATTGGAACCGCCTGCTCCCGCCTCCCGTGGCCGGCTGTGCTGTCGGGCAGGCCTCACGGCCCCATCATATACTCGCATCCCTGGCCTGTCTATCCCTCTACTCACCCACACCTCCTGTTATTTTCCGGCGACGGCAGCCGAACCAGACAACCCTCATACTCTCCACCGCGTGGGCAGCCACTGTCGTGTCTTCCTCAGCTCCGTGTCATTCCATTCGTAGGCTTCGCCGTCATCCACCGCCCTGGTGCTCTCGGCGCGGCGTGGTCAACGTGGTCAACAAACGACATCCATCGGAAGTGGACTGTACGTGGAGAGGCTGACAGCTGGGTCCACGGACGCACACAAGGAAATGTCTCCTTATTATGTGCAAAATAATGATTCCTCCACCTGACATCTGGGACCCGCCGGAAGGGCCTCTGTATTTCGC
>NW_024116377.1:0-8668 GCF_003073215.2 Triticum urartu | reverse complement strand
GCCGCCGCTGACCTGACGCCGCCGCCCCCAATCGCGTCGTGCTGCCGCCGTCCCGATTCGGCCGCCACCCACTAACAAAAGATATCAAAAATGAAAAAGTAAGAAGCATTTTTTAATGATGTAATTTTTGATGTCTTCTGTTTTACATCTGTAATTTTACATCTTTTGTTGGATATGCCCTAAGCTTCCGTCCCCTTTCGCGGGCCCTTCCGTACGTCCAACCGCGTGTGCGCTGCCTGGGGAGCAAGCTAACAATTGCTCTCAACTGAAGCACGAGAAGAGAAGAGAAAGTTCGTCCTTCAAAAAAAAGAAGAAGAGAAAGTTCGGCCTTTTCAAACACGCACTTTAGCCGGGTGGACGCCGATCGCGACTGGCTCCACGTCCGAAACCCCCCAGATGTCAACAACGACGTGGTGTACACGTGAGAACGCGCTTGGCTGCTACCACCTGCGAGTACGAGTACTCCATCCCTCTAGTATAAAAGGCCAACAATCCACGGAACACAACCACACATCCACGAGACACAATCGACCGATTCCGACTGACTGAATCCATCTCCCATCTCCTCCATCGTTCCGCGGATCGCACAGACACACCAGCTCTCGTCGAGCAGCTCATACCGGACTAGCTAGCTGCCTGGCTAGCCCCGTGCCGATGGTTTCCTCGATGAAGCACTGCAGAGATCAGGCCCAGGAGCAGCCCTTGTCCCTCTCGCTCTCCCTCGGCGCCATGGCCGACCGCACCAAGAAGCAGCGCCGCGGCGTCGCTGCCGGCGAGTTCGTGTGCAAGACGTGCAGCCGCGCCTTCCCGTCGTTCCAGGCGCTGGGCGGCCACCGGACCAGCCACCTGCGCGGCCACAACGGGCTCGCGCTTGGCCTCGCTGCCGGGTCTGATCAGCCGGGTACCAAGAAGACCACGGACCAGAAGCAGGCGCACCAGTGCCACGTCTGCGGGCTGGAGTTCGAGATGGGCCAGGCGCTCGGCGGCCACATGCGCCGGCACCGCGAGCAGGAGGCCGCCACCACGGCGCAGGCGCCGCCCGTTCTGCTCCAGCTCTTCGTCTAGCACTGCATCACCGATTTCTCTCAAGTTCAATAGCGAGGCATATCTAGTTCAAGTCCAGATTTACAGGATCACCTATGTGCACGATTTGGTTTGTACATTTGCTGCACAATAGTTGGTCTGCTCGCTCATGTTATTACGTATATATGTGTACATATTTTAGGACTCAATCATTCATTCATTACTGTTTACTGGTATTATCTATACTTTATTGATTCATACATTTATTTTGTTCTACTTGAATCGACTACGAGTTGAGTTAATCCATGACGATCTCCCTCACACGGATTTTTTTTTCTTTGAAAAGGAGGCAGGCCGGGTCTCGTTGACACACACAATTATTTTTAGTATAATAAAACTCTAGGTCATATGTAAAAAGCAGAAAAAAGAATTGTTGGCAAAGAGAAAAGGGAGCATAAAATAGACAGCAGTTGTGTCGCAGGGCGGAAGTGATCATACATCAAGATGGTTTTCGGCCATGGTTATCTCGATGGTTACGTGTCTACGAATCTCCCCTGCAAAAAATATGTATATACGAACCTAAAAAAGTTGTATGGAGCGGTGAGTTTGTTGCGAGAAATGAGACTTGTGGGCCGATTATCACGTTGTAGATCTGGAATGTGGTGATTATGTGTAGGGAGAGCTCTATGTTTCGAGCACCCAATATTTGGATCATCAGTATTCATGTCGAGAGGCATAGTACGTGGTATGTAGAGATAACGTAGCAAGGAAGCATTTATGTTGATATATGTTTCGGAGAGCATGATTTTGATTTAAAAGCGTGCTTAGGTCTAACGAGGCAAGTAAGGAAATGAGTTGAATCACTGGCTTACTTGTGGGCGCCAACATTTGTTTGAAAGAGGATGGATGAGACGCGATCACCAACTCCCATTTGGAGGTACTACAAGGTCAATTTGCTGGCCCACTTGTCGGCGCCATCATTTGCTTGAGAGAGGATCGGGGACGTGCAATCATCAACTCCCCTTTGAGGTACTAGGGGGTGAATTCGTTGGGCCACTTGTCAGGGCCTTCATCTATTCGAGGGAAGTAGTGGGACAAGGTACAATTAATCAATCAACAACTCCTCTTTTATCGCAACAAACATCGACAATTGTGGGCAAGGGCTTTTCGCCGAGCTTCCGTCTCCTTCTTCAATTCTTCGAATTTTTGAAGGCATTTGTTAGCTTTTATTATTGCTCTAACTTCAGCCACTGCAGCAGAGTGTTGTTGTACTTTTGTTCCTATAAGCTTGAAAATCAATAAAGTAAACATAAAATCAGGATAAATCCCCTATGGTTTTCCTAAAAGAACATCAACAATGAAAATTGAGGCTGGTTCGGTACGTTTTTATTTCTCTCTCACAAATACTCCAATAAGATGAACTTATGTAGCTCGAAAATTATAGCATGAAAGCCTCTTTCGAGAGAAGAGAGCCAAGATCATACCATATGTCATGACGACATTTCACCTATACCATTTCTCTCTTCTATAGAAATATAGAGAAGGTACTTGCAGACTCGTATACATGTGAAACACGCACGTACAGTAGCGTATTCCTGCAAAAAGGAAGTACATACGTAGCCTTCACAAGTCTGAAATATCCTGCTCGGTCAAAGATCTTTTCCCAGGCCCTGGAATGTTCCAGACCCTTCCGTTCGATCCTCACGCTCGCGCCGCCGGCCAACACCTACTAAATTATTCGCTCCGGTTAATGGATTAGCCGCTGAATCCCACCCACCGTCCCGGCGGCCGAGCAGCGGCGCGTCTTGTGGCGTGACAGCTGACGCCACTCCGCACCACACGTTTGGCCGCAGCCGGTCGGCCGCGCTACGCACGACGGAAATATCCATTGGAGCTATCTGCCATATTATTAATACTGTATCCCGATGGAGTTCGATCCAATCCGTCACGTCGCGAACGTCGTGGTGGCTTCCGACGGTTGGTCCGCAGACGCCAGAGGTAGGCCAAGTTGGCACACACGTAAGCTCCCCCGGCAGCAACACGCATGCCAGCTACACAACCTATATATAAGTGCGGCAGCCTCTCGCGGAACTACAGCAACGCAAAAGAAAAGAGCATCAACCAAAATCCAGCAGATCATCAAGAGGAGCAGCAAATTAATCTCCATGGGAGCGGGGATGAAGCGCGCGAGGGAGGAGGAGCCGATTGTTTCGCTGGCGCTGTCCCTGAGCACGGACTCCTCGGCGTCGACCACGACGTCGGACGACTCTGGCACCGGTGCGCCGGCGGCAAAGAAGAGGACACGGCGGGGGAGGGTGGTGGCGATGTCGGGGGAGGGGGAGTTCGTCTGCAAGACGTGCGGCCGGGCCTTCGAGACGTTCCAGGCGCTGGGCGGGCGCACCGGACCAGCCACCACCGGGGTCGGCACGGGCTGGAGCTCGGCGTCGGCGCCGCCAGGGCCATCCGGGAGTGGCAAAGGCGCGAGGACAGGCACAGGCAGCAGCACGACTGGCACATCTGCGGGCTGGGCTTCGAGACGGGCCAGGCTCTCGGCGGCCACATGCGTCGGCACCGCGAGGAGATGGCGCTCGACCGGTGGGTCGCGCTGTCGGATCAGGAGGCGGGGCACCAGGCCGCCGCCGACCAGCTACCTGTCTTGCTCGAGCTGTTCGTCTAGCCTGCTAGTTGGATCTCAATGCTTGTTAGTTCAGGACTTGTTTCTACATGTGTTTAGAATCAGATAGGTTCATTATTGTTCAACGTTGTATAGAGTACGTTTTGCTGGTTAGCGTTCCCGTTCTTGCTGCATATTTGCTTTGGATCGGTACCTTTTTTTTAACCGATGGACGGGAGGTTTACATACACTTGTAGTATAAATGAAGACACATTCGTTTGCTCTCAATGCAATTGACGGATTCTTGCACTCAGATTGGTCTTCCATGAATAGGCTGTTGTTCACCGCCATGGTTTTTTTTGTGAGAAAACCCCACCATATGTTAATTAACTTATTAAAACCTTCATACAATCATTCATTACAAAATTTGCCACGCGGGCGGAGCAGTATTAAGAAGCATATCATTAGACCTATTATCAAAACTAAACTCTGCAATCTCGTGAGCCACTATATTTGCCCTATGGTAAATCTTGTAGATGTTTAAATTCATCAGCAACTTCCGAGACATCTTTCTTCAGGTCTACCTGGAGTGTTCACCGCCATTGTAGATATGATAAGTCCACTACGAAGCCTCCGTTTGTAAAATTCTGCAATATAAACTTCCTTCACAACTTGAGAACGTCTGAACATTGACAGTAGACTGATTCGTTTGCTCACCGGAGTTGAGGATGAGGGCAAGGATCCTTGCAGAGCGGCGTGGGGATAGTTTGGAACGCCGAGGCAGCTCCAGGATCTCCCATATCCCCTTCTTCCTCCTCGGTCTTGCTTCCTCGTCGTTTCCAGCACAATCGGCATCTCCTGCATCCCCGGTGATGGTAGCGCCATCGCCACAACCACCACATCAGGATAGGTGGTGCCCGAACACGAGATCTGTATATCGCCCACTTCCACCGCGGGACCAAATCCGCTGATTCCGCCTCCTTCATAGCTCAAAGCACGATATCTATAGGTTTTTTGGCCTAGTTGTAGGAGACAGCCGTGCCTCCTCTAGATCGGCCAACTCCCTGGTCACCACCATCTTCGTCTGGCAAACTTCAGCGCGTCTCCCCAGCGATCGTCGCCATGCGTGCCTCCTATTCCGCCATCGATACCAAGACGGATCAGATATCTGCAGCGAAACATAACGAGCTTAAGGGGAATCGCCTTGGTTCTCTTTGTTTGCAGTGGAGATGTGGAAATGCTCGCGAGCAAAATCGAAGAGCCATGGTCTTCCACTAGACCAGAGGTTTGATGGTGAGTAAATGCAATATCGATAATGCTGCATGCCATCGCACGCCACCACCTCCATCCCGGTTCGATCCGTGTACCTCCTCAGTATCACAGACCACATCGACACAGTCCAAATGGCACAAAAATGCACCTCATCACCCTCCCCTATCCACTCTCCTGTGCATCCTGCGCGATCATCGACATGGCCCCGCTGTCGAGAAGAACTAGCCACGGTGAATCAACTTGCCAGAGAAGAGTGCCATGTCGGTCGATGAGGTTGCTCCCCACCGTGAGGTCAGAGACGAAGAGCATCGACCAGGGTGTATCACACGCCATCTCCGTCCAGCTTTTCGGCCGAAGGATGAGGAGCGTTGGGTAAAAGCGGCCTAGCTAGTTGCTGCTCAGCAAAATACTACACTCGTTCCAAAATAATTGAAGTTTTGGTTTTGTCAAAGTCAAATTTATTTAAGTTTAATCAGTTCTAAAAATACATTAGCATATATAGCATCAAATTAGTATCATGAGATTCTTTATGAAATATGCTTTTGTATTATGTGTATTTGGTGTTGTAGATCTTAGTACATCTTTCCATAGAGTTGATCAAACTTAAGCAAGTTTGTGATAACACAAACGTAGAACTTTAATTTTGGACCGCAAACACAGTGCAGAGCTTGAAGTCGTTTTACGGTAGACATTCCGTGCGTGTTGATACTGTTGCAAAGAAAGGAAGCTTAATTAAATACTTATATATTTTTAATAAGACCAGGTCTGTACAACGTAATCGTCGGTCATGTTCTAAGAAAAATATACTCGTCGGTCAACAATGGCTTTGCCTATCATCACATTCTAGGAACAACTTTGCGTATACGGACGGCTAGCCTGGATTCATCTGGAGAACCGGCCGGTACTGTACACGGTTTTGCCAGGGCGTCTACGTCGTCAATGGATTATTACTCCTGTACACAGCTCTGCTCCACACCTGCATTCGCCGCGTCGCAGGGGCCACGCGCGTTTTATTGGCTGATCACAAGTCACAACTGCATATGCACAGCTGCACACGGCACCCTGCCGTTTCCCTACGGACCAAGCAAGCGAAGCTTGCTCGCGCGGCTTCTCCTCGGCCGGCCAATGGCAGGCAGTTCAGTTCCGGCCGGTGCACCGACGCGTGCATGCTTGTCAACTGCAACCTACTCGATTTATTTTGTTTATTATTCGTGCTGGCTAGATATCTGTCCCTTTTGCTGTCATTTTAAATCTGTAAAGCAAGCGAGCTGGTGTGCGGTGCTCTTGCACTCAACGAGCGTGTTTGGTTGCCATGCGCTACAGTACCTGTATTGCATACACTTCTCCACCCAATCTGGTTATGCAAATGCAGCCTCGAATGCACAATATGGATGTTGTTTGGTTGCCTGCATGCCCTCTTACCTGCATGGGCTGAACAACACTGTCTGATGTTTGGTTGTCTGCATGTTAGTCCACAAACCCAAGGCATGGTGTTTGGTTGTATGCCGGGCCTGATGTGTGGTAACCTCTTTGGCTAGTTGGTGAGGTTACCACCACACTTCGGCAACACACATCATAAGCACAACAGAGTATAAACAGAGCATCAACTAGCATAATTCAGATATAAGCAGTACCACAGATATAACAGTTCAACGCATAAACCATAAACATGTTCAAAGCAGACTCGATAGTACGCTCGAAAGAGGTGGCCCGGCCCTACTCCTTGGCGGCGAAGACTTCGTCGTGCTTCCCGCACTTGTTGACGACCTCAATGCCATCGTCGTCGAAGATGATGACCTTGAGGGTGTCGGGAGTGAGGAGTTTGAACGTCACCATGTAGCTGATCTTGATCCGATGAACGGCTGCGTAGGTGGCCCAACCCTGATCCAGGTTCACCCTGCCATTCATCAGCTTGACCGTCACCTTCCAGGAGCAGCCGATGTTGTTCCTGAGCTTGAACTCCGTCGGCACCGCGACGAAGTGCTTGGTGAAGTCCAGGGGCATGGTGATGCACTCAATCTTCGGTACAAGGATGACCTTGCAGAAGTGAGTTGGGCCATCCTTCTGATGGTAGTGGCCGTAGTTGCGGCGCTTGTTGCTGGGGGGCTCCTCCATGCCCTCGTCGTTGCCACCCTCAGGCGTCTTCGGGTCTTCCTCGGTGGTGGGCGACAGCTCAACCTCGTCGGGCATTGGGTGAAGGGGCTGCTTGCCCTTGCTGTCAACGGCCGGGAGCACCTCCGTGCCCATCTCATTGTTATCCTCGATTTGCACACAAGTCATGGAGTCAGACATTGCACAGAGTTCATGGCTAATTCAAGAGTTTGTAGTTAAACCGGCATGACTATCACTCTTCTCCTCCTCTCCATCCCCCTATATTTACTCACCCTACCCACCACTATTTACCCACCCCCTCTCTTCTCTCACTGTCAACCTTCCTCCTCCCCATCACCATGAGCTCTAGCTCCAGCTCCAACGCCAACCCCTTCCCTTGGGGTATTGGCTGGAGGGCCTTCTTCCTCGGGTGGACGGCTGGTGACCAGACCAAGCTCGAGAACACCATGGAGGTGTGCTCGAACTTCGGCTCCATGTCAGACATGCAGAACGAATCTAATGCCGTGCTCATGAAGGCGACTAAAGAAGAGCTGAAGACGCTGATTCCTGACCCAGCGAAGGGCACGATGGCAGTTGACATCATTCGCTGGGCCATGAATCAGACCGTCTCCGACGACCCTAAACAGAGGAAGAAGTGGTGCAAGTACAAGACCTACTGGGCTCCTAATGACCGACGTGCCGCAGTGTACTGGGGGACGGCTATCGCGCCGCCGGCGGTCATCAGTGGAGAGCCTAAGGAGGAGGAAGAAGAGGCGGTGCACATGCCAGCTAGGGCGCCGGAGCCAGTCCTGTTAGGATAATCATTACTTGACAATGCATGCATATGGTTGTGTGGATAAGCTAGGTATGTGTGCCTTGACCGACTCGTGTGCGCGCGTGAGTTTGTTAGATGCATGCAGGTTGTTAGCTAGCTTTGTGGAGTGGGGTTAGTGGCCGGGTGATCAATTCGTGCGTGTGTTAATGGCCGGTGTGTGGCCGTGGTCTGCTCATGTGTGCGTGTGTGTATCGGGTATAAAAAGCCCCTCATGTACTGCTTGAAGCAGCGCCGGTATGAGCCAAGTCTAGGAGCCAGAGATGAGGTAGTCTCCGCCGGGACCGTGGTATGCGCCTGGTCGGCTCTGAGAGAGCTCCTCTTGTTAGTCTGAGGTGTGTTGCCGTTCCCGTGTATGTGCCTAGTAAAGTGAGGCTGTTTATGCGGCCGAGGCGCCGTTCATGCGGCGGAGGCGTTTGTGCGTCGGAAAAATTGTGTGCTCCATCTTCCACCTTCGTTTGTGCGAGTTGGGGAAAGAGAGCGGCAACAACAATTGGTATTCAGAGCCACAAGGTTCGAGGGGCGCCATGGCGTGCGGTGTTGCCGTTCCCGTGTATGTGCCTAGTAAAGTGAGGCTGTTTATGCGGCCGAGGCGCCGTTCATGCGGCGGAGGCGTTTGTGCGTCGGAAAAATTGTGTGCTCCATCTTCCACCTTCGTTTGTGCGAGTTGGGGAAAGAGAGCGGCAACAACAATTGGTATTCAGAGCCACAAGGTTCGAGGGGCGCCATGGCGTGCGGCGGCGTCCGCGGCGCACACGGCGAGCGCGGCAGACATGAAGGCATCGGCTGCGGTGCATAGCGAGTCGAGCAGCGGCGGTCGTGGAGACGAGGAGGTC
>NW_024116376.1:0-25460 GCF_003073215.2 Triticum urartu | reverse complement strand
GAGGTGGTCGGCCTGCGGCTGGGTGGTCGGATCTCGGGATTCGTCATCTAGTCCCGGCTACGAGTCAGGGAGACATAGTTGCCGGTGAATACCGAGCCGTTGGCGGGCGATGGCGGTGTTTTTGCGTCGTACCTTGATGAAGGCATCGTCGTGTAACTGTTGTTGACCCACTCGTGCTGCTTCGGGGGAAACCCTAGGATCTGGTCTTCCAGATCTGACGATGGCAATACTACGGTGCCGTTTCTCTCTTGGGAGCATCGTTTGTGGAGCAGCACTGGAAGACGGAGGCAGGAGGTGGAGCGGCTTCGTCTTGCACGGAGCTTCGGTGGAGCTATCAAGTCATGCCTGGTCGACAGGTGCTACGCTGAGTCATGCCTGGTTGGCAGGTGCTACGCACGACAGATCTTCCAGAGTCTTCGCGTCTGGGCGGATAAGCGCAGGGCGGCGGTGCCGTTGGGCGTCGTGGTGGCGTCGACGAATGTCCGAACTGGCAAGGATGATGCAGATATCTCTCCTGAAGATGGGTCAGTGGTCTGATGATGATGACGGCTTCTAAAACGTGTGCATGTGGTGTGCGCTTTAGGTAGCCTGCACCGGCTGTTGGTCCCGATACGTTATGCGGATGGATCGGCGACGACACCGGTTTTAGATATGGGGAGTGAGAGCACTCCACATTATCGAGTTTGTACGTGTGAGTGGTGGCTTCAAATGAATTGATGTATGTTCTTGTCAGACCTTTGTGGAATAATTAATAAAGATGGCTGCATGCATTGATTGATGCGGAGGCCGGGGGTTTAACTTCCTTTCTAAAAAAAACTCCCCCAATATAGAGGGGGAATTGCCTCTTACCCAATACCATGGTGCCCACTGTCGAACACCGTGTCACCACCCTCGTTTCTCCGTCGTTGTCTTTCTAAAAAATATCTCATTGACAAGTGAGGCCCATATGCAATTGGGGATGGGGTTATTGTGGATCTGCGAAAACAACCATCCCCAATAATCTGAAAATTGTTATTGGGGATCGTTGGAGATGTGCCATTTTCCTAGCAAATCACATTCTTATCGTCCTCCTTCAAGTCTACCCATGACATTACACCCCTCTCTACTAGCAGCTTGTCTTCGAGCTGCTCTTTTATTTGTTGTGACAGCCCTAAGATGACAAGCTCGATGTCAACATAGGTCTCCATGTGCTCCTCTGCCCACTATTCACATTTCTGGACTTCCATTGCAAACAGGAACTTGTATGTGCCTATCCAGCAGGAGGCACAACACAAAAAGTTAGGGAGTAACAGGAACTTGGTATGGGACATTGCTAAAACATGTGAAGCGTACATCTTAACCATACCAAGTGAATAAGTGTCTGTCATGTATACTTTCGATTGAGTTGATCATCGAAATATGGTGTCGTAAATTTCGTTGCATTTGCAGAACACTTGCATAAGCCCACTAGCCAAAACTTAAGCTAAAATCATCTCTTCTTGTAGTGGCAAGCATATGGGGGCTTGTTGCTTTGAGGCTTTCAGATGAGGAGATCCTACCCTTCAACTACAGCTCTTATGTAACAGAGCTTGAGGTAACATGTCCTTGGGAACTCTCCCATAAATCATGGAGCAACTTCTTCAGAACTGAGCATCTTTTGTCAGCAATTAGGAGTATATAAATTTGGAGGATCGTGACAGTAGCTCTCTCTTTTGCAGAATGGTGCTGTGGATATAAATAAGAGAGTACTAGGAATGCCTGTCAGCTTATCTCCCCTCCACAAGTCAATCAAACAGCTCAATAGAGCAGTGCTGAAAGTGGATTCTGAACTTCAGGTATTGATGTCTGTTGTTGTTGGGTCATAGTCATAACCCCTTGCTTTCTAAGTTCATCTTGCTAACTAGGCTCTGCAAACATGGAAATTTTGGTCCCCGTGGCGAAACGACCGGTTGAGGGTAAGAGATCTGAATGACCGGCTGATGATGACCGAACGGGCATTCACAGAGAGGGAAGGACTGTCTGGGAGACCATGGTACAAACACATGGTAAGCTGTTGTGGTTTCGGTAAAATGCGTTGTTGGTTCATTACATACCGTCATGCTTACGGAAAAGAAATCACACAGATTTATGGACCTTCACTGTACAACGATTATGGAGCGGAAGTGTATCCAGGTGTGGATGATGCCATTCAGACTGCAAAGAAAACAAATACCTCCGAGTCCTGGCAATCTGTACAGCATGAGATCCACAGGATTGCTAGAGTCATCAGCCAAGCCGCGTTAGTCCTAAGTGGAGGGTTGACATGAAGCTTTTTCCTCTGCTGACTCAATTAGCAGGGAGCGTACAGTCTGCAAATGTTTCATGCATAAGCTATATCACCATAACCACACATGTAACTTTGAGAAAATAACCATAAAGTTGTCCAGAGATGGTATTTGGACATTATATTTCAGTAAATAATCCTTTCAATATCTATTAACAGTGTCCATAATAACCAGGAACAAAAGGCTAATCCAAGCATATCAAACAAAACGCTCATCAGTACCACTAGCAGAAAGGCCAACAAGTGCAAAACTAGCATTGTGCAGTTATAAAAAATGTTCTACATATGCTATCTGCGCAAGAAACCCATGGCTTGGTAGACGTTGTTGAGGGTGGCGTCTGCTATCTCAGAAGCTTTCCCTGCCCCATTTAGCAGAACATTGTCCAAATAACCTGGATCAGACATGATCTCCTCGTATCGAACCTACAGAAAGGTGAAAAGATGAATGTAATAACCAGGGAGCATATGCAAGACTAAATTAATTATACAAGTGAGAATAATTTGGTTAACTAATTAGGGTGTACGTTACAATCAGGGATGCAGGCGGACCGCCCACATCTTCGCATCCGTCCACTGGAGATTGAATTAACTAAAGCACGTACATACTACTCCCTCCATCCCATAATGTAAGACGCTTTTTAACACTAATGTAGTGTCAAAAAACATCTTACATTATGGGATGGAGGGAGCACTTTAGTGGCTGATGCATGATGCGGACTGTATTAATTTCTTTGGTGGACAGATGCGGATGATGCGGGCGCGTCTGCCTGCATCCCTAGTACAATGGTCAAGTATACTTGGATAGGGTGAACATGATCAGACCACACAAACACTAAAGATTATCAGACCTGAATAGGTTGCAGATGATCAATTAAGGCATCCGTAAGGGTAACCTTGAACGTCCCCCAGTTCATATCTTGGCATTCACTAACAACTTCCTGCAAAAACCAAATGGGTAAATTATGTTCTCTATCAACATGATGTTGGTCTATGTGCAGGAGATCCTGTTTCATGTTCTGGCTGAGCAGGTGTACTATTCAAGCATGAAAAAGTGACCTCTTTCGTTTTTCCAGTGATGATCTGGTAGACTGAGAGAAGATTTTTGCATTCCGGCCTCTCTGGGTTGTCGAATTCCAAGCTGGAGTGTACAAGTTGAATGACATGAATTCGTTACCAACGGCTATCTTAACTCAAATTGCGGTGAGAGGGGGAAGGAGAGGCTACACACCCAGGGAGCGAGTCAGTTTTGCAGCGTTTGATTTTGTTCACAATCACCTGCAAAGCGTCAGAGATCTATCAGATAAAATCAAATTGCATAAACCTATAAACATAAACACGGTCAGTTGATGGAAGAAAATAACACAAAAGCAGAACATTGAATTCATATTACACTGAACTTACATCTTTTGGGTCAAGAAGGTTAATGCGAGACAAATCTGAAGGAGCAGACTTCGACATCTATCATCAATAAACAGAATGTCAGTAGTACGGTACATACATATACATACATTATATTGAGGAGGTAACTAGAATATGTGCATTGAATCAGCTCTGCAAATACTATGTATGTGATCAAGGAGGAACATCTAGACTAGCAGTATAATAAGCTTAAGAGAAGTATTAACTTTAGTTCGTGATCAGGTAAGAAATGATACAAGGTGTTGTATTAACTTTAGACTAGAAGAAATGATACCTTGGAGAGGCCATCAGTTAAGGACATCACACGGGCCCCTGCTGGAGGGATAAGGGCTTCAGGAACCTAAACATATAACCCAGAAAGTTCCGTAAGAAAAGGTACATAACACCCTTCGCTCAAGGTGTTGTATCTTGAAATGATGCCAAACCATGTGTACGCATGACCATTGACTACACCCACCTTAAATAATGAACCGCCTCTCCTGCAAACACATAGACATGACATTATCATACTGAGACAGCTACTGGTATCGCAAAAGATGTACAGAATATTTAGCTTTTCTCACCCTCCCAATTTCTTCCACTTTCTTCCACCATATAGATTATTTACACGCTCAGAAATTTCACGAGTTAATTCCAAATGTTGTGTCTGATCTTCCCCAACAGGTACCAAATCGGACTGCAACCATTCAAACCAGCTATTGTTGAGATCAATGCAAGGAATGCAGTGTAAAAGCACAAAGGTTGAAGTTGAATTATATGCTAATAATGCGAAGCTTTTACACTAGGACTAACATAACAAAATGGTAGACACAAACAAACTTTACCTGGTACAGAAGGATGTCAGAAGCCATTAGAACAGGGTACGTCAAAAGTGCCACTCCAACATTTTCATTACCCTGGTAATTTAAGAGAACATGAGCAATGCAATACATTTCTAATGAAATCTAACAAATTTAACAACGTGATGGAAGTTGCAGATGGACTCGTTTGACATGCATAAAATAAAACCTGGGTTCATCTGATCACTAAAAATATGGAACTAATGCTTGGTAAGGCTAGAACTAACAATTTTGACGAAGTACAGAAAAACTTTGGTGTGTAATCTTGATGACCAAACCGAAACACGTGATAAAGAATTATAAGACACAACATATGACATATCAAAGAAAATAGTAATATATTATAAGAAGAATATTTACCCCTGATTCAACAGTGCATTGAATCCTTCAAGTGTAGAAGTTATAACTTAAGGTCTAGTCATCATTACATGCAACTACTCTCGCAAGAATGATGTCATGTAAATATGATCATACATCAGTGGACAACGAGCACCAGTATTCTTAATCGGTATACTGTAAGGAGCACTACATTTAGTGTTTCCCTTTCCTTTCATTGCTCAGTAGGATATTATAAATCACAAGGGAACATATATCAATGCATATTATTGGTGTAGAGATTTTTTTTTGACTGCAGGTTATTCATATCCGTCCTGAATTGCAAAGGCGCTATTTTTCGACTACCAAATAATCTCCACAACATAGGAAACATGTCTATTTGTGAAGTGAACTATCATCTTCTAAAATTCCTTCTGCACTATGATGATTTATGAGAGCTAAATCATAAGTTGACAGTGAAGCTATCATACAGCGAATGACGCACCGCCTTGCGTGATTTCTCTTTGAACTGAATCATTTTATTCAGCCAACCAATAGGAGTTGAAGAACTCAGCAGCCACATCAGCTCAATATGGGCACGGACATGAGACTGTACAAAAATAGAAGCCTGGAAACACACAAAGTATCATAAAACGTTCAGCACCAGAAAGCTATCCACTAGCAGGAACACCAAAACAGAGCATAACTAAGCATGCAAAGCAAACCTTGGAGCTATCAATGCCGCATGCTAGATAAATTGCAGCGGTGCTTCTTGTAGCTTTAGATAGCTCTGGTGCATCATATGGCAAAGTAATCTGCACATTTTTTAACATAGTGGTAAACATAAATTATCATATGTTAAGCTAGGCAGCTAGCCAAATGAATCATGAAGATAAATCTTAAAAAAATTATTATAAAAATAGTCAAACATGAACATTATGCAGCTGCTTGTGTTCTTGTAAGAGAACTCTGTAGTTCAGATATACAGCATTAACACTGCTTGGTTAACATAGAGGCTGTGCTTTTTATACTTCTTGTACTGTAAGGGAAGTACTTCATATTGTCTGATTAGACGTTGTGATGAACCTCAGGTATCACACAAAAATCTTGCAGTTGTAGCTTGTGTTAGACGGGTATCCAACCATACAAGGTAAAATGAAGCATCCCAGTTTGATCAAAGCACTGAATAAATTAGAAAGGGAATGCCGATACTTCTTGTACTGTAAGGGAAGTACTTCATATTGTCTGATTAGACGTTGTGATGAACCTCAGGTATCACACAAAAATCTTGCAGTTGTAGCTTGTGTTAGACGGGTATCCAACCATACAAGGTAAAATGAAGCATCCCAGTTTGATCAAAGCACTGAATAAATTAGAAAGAGAATGCCGATACCCGATAGCTAGCTTGTGTTAATAGGTTATTCACAACCAACTACATACTACACAGCGCTTTTGTTGTAGGGTGGCCATGAAATGCTTACCGCATGCAGGTCCACAATGAAAAAGAATGTCTCATACAAATCCTGCAAGGAATTATCAAAAAAATAAAGGGTAAGAAGATGTTAAACATAGATAAAATGAATTATTAGTTCAGCACTGGATAAGTAGTTGTTGAAACACATCTCAACTAGATGAAGGTGGAGGAATATCATTACTGAACCAGCCTTGCGGTTACATTGTTTGATTAATACTTTCTGGTTTGATTGCTTTGATAATTTTCTTTTTGAGACACTAACAGTAAAGCCAAAACACTTGCAATACAGTTTGATAGAACAATGCAGTTACAAATTAAAATATGCAGTACCTGAAGTGCAACCCAGTTCTTAATAGCGCCAAGATAATTTCCAAGGTGCACCATTCCTGTTGGCTGTACACCAGAAACTACTCTTTTCCTGCAGTGGGTAGGCACATAGATTGTTGTTCGAATTAGAAAAGAAGAAACAAGTAAATGGATTTATCAGAGCTACATGTGACCTTGCTATACAAATATCATCATGGACAAATTCAACATCAGGATATTTAAACATGACAATAATATCAACATTTTATTGCTCTACAGAGAGTTGCAATGAGATTTGTATACTGGTATGAGACCCCAATAGGGGAAGTGGTATATACACATAAAAAAGGTCGAGAATTCCCTTTCTTTGCAAAACTTACAAGGGATTTCTTAGTAGTGAATGAATAATGCCATTCATATATAATCTTACAGTGCTGCTTAGTGTGAAAACTTGGCATTGGCTTATTGAACATGTCTGATTTTTATGTTCAACTTAAGGTTGCATTATGCGCACATGTTAAGCACAGAAAACCAAATGATTGCTGCAACAATGAGTAGGGTGGGATGAAAAGTGAAGTGAAGCCTAACTGGTATGCCAGCTTGCTCCATCCAAAACAGGTATTCTCTGTAAGGTTTGCATGAAGTAGATTGCAGTCGGCAACAGCAATTCTAGAGAGTCATGCGTAGGCATTTCCAACCCTCCAACAGATGTGGAAAGACATGCATTGGTATATCATGATGTAGCATTGCATCACACACCGGCAGTGCACAACTGAAGCACACTCTCCGGCATTGCATATTTGCATTCACAATTCAAAGCAGCGTCGTCCTCGTAACCTAACCTCCAACCGAATGCAGGCAATCACGTGTGCCCCAAGGTCCTCGCGCCGCACGAAACTACACGAACACGAACCGGAGGAGCAGAGCCTATCAGACGCATTACGTCGAACAGCACAGGGGCGAGGGCAGAGGCGCGGGCGGGGCTTACTTCCTCGCCGGGGGAGCAGGCGCCTCATCGGCCGAGGCGGTTGCTTCAGCCGCGCTGCAGTTGAGGCGGAGAGCGCAGAGGCGGGAAGGCAGCGCTCCTCCTCGGACGCCACTCCTCGACCTGCGCGCGAAGCCCAAACGGTGGGAGACATAAAAAAAAGTATCAGCGTCAGCTCCGACAGCCCAGGCGTTCAGGGCGCACGAGAGAGGATGGGAAGAAGGAGAGCGCGCGTACGCGAGGAGAGGCGGGCGGTGGAGGATGTGGGAGAGGAGCGCGCGGCTCATGGCGGTTCTCTGCTCTGCTCTGCTTCGGATTTGGCTGCGCGGCTCCGGATGGAGGAAGGAAGGAGGAGGAGAGAGTGCCGCACGCAGGCTGACGGGGCGGGTTGGGTTTTGAGATGGGGATCGAGTGGGCCGGGCCGCGCCGGGCTTGGAAGGGCCTGTGTTTTTCCAGGTGGCTCGGCCCGGCCTGGCACCGCAGAGTTTCTAGAGCCGGCCTACCGTGGGGCTACGTGTCGCGGCCTCTCCCGCGACGTGTCCCCGGACAAGAGGCGACGGTGTCTTCGCTGTCCTCCGCACCGCACCGCGCTGCGCTGGTGCTTCTCCAGTTCTCCTCCTCCTCCTGGCGCCCCCTTTATGCGCGGGCTACGACGCAGCAGCTTGGCTCGCATTGCATCCACCACCAGAGCGGCGTGGGCGCGTCAGTGCAGCAGCAGCATATTCGGAGGAGCGAGAGCGGCGCCGTACTGCACCATGGCGGGACGATCGGGGGAGGAAGCGGACGCTGCGATGGCGGGCGTGGCCACCGGCGGCGTGGAGGACGCCTACGGCGAGGACCGCGCCACCGAGGACCAGCCCGTCACGCCGTGGGCCGTCTGCATCGCCAGGTACATACACGCATACGGCGGCCACCTTGTTCCATTGGTGCTCTGCTCGCCGTCGATCGTTGATTCTTACTACCTAGAACTTGGTTAATCAATCTGCAGTGGCCACTCCCTGCTGAGGGATCCGCGGCACAACAAGGGGCTGTCCTTCACGGAGAAGGAGCGGGACGCGCACTACCTGCGCGGCCTGCTGCCTCCGGCCATCCTGCCCCAGGAGCTCCAGGAGAAGCGGCTGCTGCAGAACGTGCGGCAGCTCGAGGTCCCGCTGCAGCGCTATATGTTCCTCATGGACCTTCAGGTCAGCTCAGCTCTCTCCGGACATGCGTGCATCTTCTTAGGCATGTCATCTTTCACCCTTGGCGTTGATGCGCTGATCTGTTTGTTTGCAGGAGAGAAATGAGAGGCTCTTCTACAAGCTCATGATCGACAACGTCGAGGAGCTGCTCCCCGTCGTCTACACGCCCACCGTCGGCGAGGCCTGCCAGAAGTACGGCTCCATCTTCAGGCGCTCGCAAGGTCTCTACATCAGTCTCAAAGACAAGTACGTGTCTGATCATTTCACTTAAGTTTTCAGTTTTCACATGGCCGGAGGCCAGTTTCTGTATCAAGTGAGTGAAACGCTTGCGTGGTGTTCCTGTTGCTGATGCTAGGGGGAGAGTACTGGAGGTGCTGAGGAACTGGCCGGAGAAGAGTATTCAGGTCATCGTTGTCACCGACGGCGAGCGCATCTTAGGCCTCGGAGATCTTGGCTGTCAGGTCAGTTACGGAATTATTTTCTTTAACTGAAAGTTATTGGCTTGGTGCTTACCATTAACATGGTTTTGGATTTCAGTTTCAGAAATATTTTAGCCATAGACGAAATTCATCAGTGATTTTGATTTTCATTTCGGTCAAAGCACCGAAATTTTCACTTGAAACTGATTGAGATCCAATCAAATATTTTGAAATTTCAAACAATAATTTGAATTTGTGGGTACTACAGAAATTGCTGAAATATTTTGACCGAAAGACAATTATGTCAATAATGAAATTTCGATGAAATCACACGAATGACCAGGAATGGAATTCCATCATGTGCAGGGCATGGGAATTCCCGTGGGGAAGCTTGCGCTGTACACGGCCCTTGGTGGCGTCAGGCCATCTGCTGTAAGTACTTGGAATTTGGACTCTGTCTTGCTCTGTTTTGCAATGACCAATTTCATAATTTTCATGCAACTATATACCATGTTTCCATTTGGCGTGCCAGTGTTTACCCATCACCATTGATGTGGGGACGAACAACGAAGAGCTACTGAACGATGAGTTCTACATTGGATTACGGCAAAGAAGAGCCACCGGCCAGGTTCCACTTCTGCTACGTTGGCTGTGCGCAGTCAGTTAACTAAATATGGCCATCAATCAGTCCCTCATGTTTCATCTCTTTTGCCTGCTTGATTTAGGAATACACTGAGCTTCTGGATGAGTTCATGGTTGCCGTGAAGCAGAACTATGGGCAGAAGGTTCTTGTCCAGGTATGAGAATAGTAGGAAGAACCCTCATTTCTGATCTGTAGTTGAGCTACTGGCATGGCCACTTACCCGAAACTTCTTCGACTTCTTATAGTTTGAAGACTTTGCAAACCACAATGCGTTTGCCCTTCTCGACAAGTACAAGGCGACCCATCTTGTCTTCAATGATGATATTCAGGTTTTGGGACCAGATTTCTGGTTTCTGTATGCTTATCTATCATCTACTGTACTGTGCAACGGTAAAGAAGTTAACTTTGGAAATGCGGTATTCACAGGGAACGGCTGCGGTGGTACTTGCCGGCCTTATGGCTGGTCTGAAGTTTGCTGGTGGAACTTTAGCTGATCACACATTCTTATTCTTCGGTGCCGGAGAGGTCAGTTTATCTTACATCGTACTAGGCTGGTTATGCATTGCTCATCATGGTTGCTTCTGACTGCTGCCAAGTGTATAAGCATCTACCAGCGCTGCGACATGACAGATTGCTTTGCATTCTTATTAACCTTAAAATGGTTAAGTGAAGATTTGTTAGGGAGGTTTCAATTCAAAAACAGTAACAGATGGAAGACTTGTCTATAAAACAATTAGATGAAGGATTGATAGTATAATATATAGTACTAGTTCAAGTTGCTTCTTGTTTTCATTCTTTAAATGCATCCTAATATATGTGCTCATATTATCAGTTTTCAGAACAATTTATGTAATGGTTTCTGAGTCGTTGCCAAGTTAGTAAGTATAAATCAAAGCCCAACTGTCTATTCTTTGCAGGCTGGTACAGGCATTGCTGAACTAGTTGCTCTGGAGCTATCCATGCAGGTAGTTGGCTGGTTTAACCTCATCTGATTGTGCTTTGGAGAGTGTGTTACTAATTCTGCTCAAAAAATATTTCGGCTGTTGTGTTCCAGTCCAAGACTTCACAGGAAGAGGCTCACAAAAACATCTGGCTTGTTGATTCAAAGGTAATATCACTGTACCCCCCCCCCCTCCCCCCCCCCCCCCCCCTCTTTTCATGTGTTGATAACCGGTCCGTAAATGATGCACGTTGTGTTTGCAGGGATTGATCGTGAGTTCGCGTAAAGATTCTATACAGCCCTTCAAGAAGCTATATGCACATGAGCATGAACCAGTCAAAGACCTTTTGAGTGCCATCAAGGTGCAAAACTAGAACTCTACTTTAGGGGCGCACATACAACCGTTGCGCACATAGTGTTCCACAGTTCTCTTCAAAAAAAAAATAGTGTTCCACAGTTCCAGTAAACACCTTACTTTTACCAAGCAGCACACTGATTTCCATTTTTTTTAGGATATCAAACCGACCGCACTAATAGGATCAGCCGGTGTGGGTCAAAGTTTCACAAAAGAGGTGATCGAGGCTATGTCTTCGATTAACAAGGTAGAACTAACAATATTGATAATTGTCACCAGAGAACTACTCATTGTCAACCTGCCTTTGTAATTATTTCATTACCCACAATGACTGAGAGCTAGTTCCTATCAAATGCAGAGACCAATCATCCTTGCGCTGTCCAACCCAACATCGAAATCTGAATGTACAGCTGAGCAGGCATATTCATGGAGTCAGGTGGTATTCCATTAATGATAACCCTTATGCCATCAGTGATAAATCAAAGTTTTGGTCAGATGCATGATGCTACATCTCACTGAAAACCACATACGCCTAATCATATCGTGTGTGTATGTGTAGGGCCGTGCAATATTCGGGAGTGGAAGCCCATTTGATCCGGTGAAATATAATGAGAAGCTTTTCGTACCCGCACAGGTTGGAAATCACCCGTGTTTGCGTGTATTATCTGTGGATGCTTTTTGTGCTTTGTGTGTTCTGATAGTGTGAAGTTACTCATCTCCATTGTGGAAACATCAGGCGAACAATGCATACATCTTCCCAGGATTTGGTTTAGGTGTAGTGATCTCCGGGGCGATAAGGGTGAAAGATGATATGGTCCTTGCTGCTGGTAATAATTCTACAAGAACCAAAGTGTTGTTCCAAATCAATGGGACTGTGCTACTCTGTTGAACTGCTCTAAGCCTGGATGATTATTTGTTTCATCTTTGGTGTTGGGCAGCTGAGGCCTTAGCCGAACAGGTCACGGCGGAGCATTTCGACAAAGGCCTGATCTATCCACCCTTCTCCAGCATCAGGAAGATATCAACTAACATCGCGGCTCGAGTCGCTGCAAAAGCCTACGACCTCGGTAAAATCTTCTTTCCTAGACCTGTAGCTCTCTTTCTCTTTAATAGCACTAGAAAGACACGATCACCAAACCCGTATGCTTGTCTGTACGAGCAGGACTGGCAAGCCATCTCCCTCGCCCAAAAGACTTGGTGAAGTACGCTGAGAGCTGCATGTACAGCCCCATCTACCGTTCATACAGATGAAGCCATGGCGCCTCATACTCTGACCATGAATAATGTTCCGTCGAACCTAGACTGTAATTTTGTATGTATGCTTGTTTAGTCGTATTTCCTTTGTTATCATATTATGCACTCTTAAATGAACTTTATAATGGCAGGCCGACACCCAGGTTTCAGGTCTATGTAATCGTGTAATAAAGTTGCCGACATGTTGTGTATGATCATAGTGGCATCCTTTACTTTTGATGTGATCGTATGACGAATACAGTACCATTTTATGGGGAACTATCTGTTGATCATAAAGGTGTCTTGTGCAAGCTTTTTACGTTGGGCTCAAAAGGGGGAAGACAACTACACCAACGTAAAGTAAGCCACGTACCCGTCTGAACAAAGTCGACCTGGAATTTGAATTCTAGATGAAATCGAACCACATTCAGCATGTGTACTGAACAAAGTCTGATCTTGAGCAAGAATTCTAGACAAAATCGCAGGCCACATCCAGCGTGGTCTCAAACGAGCAGACATTGGTATTGCACAAGGGACCCTTTGTTGCGCAGTTCCGGGAAGGCGAAGATAGGTTACTGGGTCTGCTGAAATATGAGGATAATCGCGCTGACCACGGCCTTACACGGGCGAAGATAGGTTACTGGGTCAGCTGAAAGATAAGGAGAATCATGCTGAGAACCACGACCACAACCTCATACGGACGATCGGTCCTTGGCCGATTGTGTGCCATCTTTAGTTTGGGAAATGCGGACACCCCAGAAGGATTTCGGAAGAAGGTTCCTTTTGTCAGCCCTGAACAGCCAGCCGATGTTGGACTCGCAGGCAGCACACAGCGCAATCGTCCACGTATATCTGCAGGATTCCTCTGGGTGTCAGCGTTACAAAGAGTGTGCAATTACAGAAGTACTCTCTCCGTTCCAAAATAAGTGTCGTGGTTTTAGTTTAAACAAGTCCAAATTTGAACTAAAACTATGACACTTATTTTGGGACGAAGGGAGTAGAATTCACAGAGGTCGCTCTGTTTTCCAGTTCAAGCTATGAAACTGAAAACGGATGACATGTTAGAGGGGTAGGGATCATACCCTGGGAACCAGCTGTGAGCATCAGAAGGATTGCCATGGAGTGCGAGCCCAGACGTGTTGTGCACTGTTATCACCTCCTGCGCACCTTTGTACAACAACGGCATGACATGAGGACCACATTGGTCAACACTAGACGGTATCACCATGTCACTCCGTCTAGCTATGAGAGCCTACAACAAGAATTCAACCTGTCATATCAGTTAAAAGTTCAACCTTGAATATATTTTTCTCTCTTTCAAATTTAGTTGTGCCTTTTGCTCAACTTCATAGCCAGCTTTACGTAATAAAGAAGGTTGCACATAAGTGTCTCTCTTTAATACATCTGCAGTAGGTAAATCACCTGCTGTTTTCTTACTGCAAATATACTCGCGAAAATCTCTAGTGAGTTTTAGCTATTCAGAGGTAGAGAAACACAGGTTCAGAACTGTTTCCTGGTATTTTCAAGGCGAACTGAAGCACTGAATGAACCCCCAAAACATGCAGAACTTATTAAACTGCAGCTCGTTTTATCTAGACCTCCTCTGCGAGAAATTTTGGTGGCAATGTTGTTGAAGTATCCTACATGAAGTAATTTGGTTTTATGTCACAGCTGTGGCATGCTGCAGCATACCAAATACTAGTATTGTGGTTGCAACTGCAGACCAGATACAGGCAAATCAAGTAACAAACCAAGCGTAAGCAGGACCGGAGCAGCTAATACTAAGAAACCACGTAAACAGAACTGAAGTAATGAAGATTGGGACATCAGGTAGAAGTGGGAAAAGAACCTGAAATATGAGGAACTTCAGTTAAATAACAGTTTCAAAATAATAAATCATTTACCAGGCAATTTCTACATCGTACGAGATTGAAGGCCTTGAGTAGCTGAATCTCTCGCTGCAACCGATATGATACTCCATCAATGTCAAGCAATTCCTGTCTCATAGACGCTGACACGGGTAGTTTGCTTCCAATAAGAAACGACAAAATATCTGGTTTTCTCACATAATCATCCATGCCTGGCTCTGCAATTATCTGATTCCACAAATCTGCCATGAAGGTTTAATCACAGCTAAGGTCATGCATACAGCACGGTACTGTCTAATCACAGCTTAACATACTGACAGAAATGGAAGGAATATTATCTGATTAAAAATAAATTAACATACAACAATAAGGACAAGGTTTGCTACATGACGACAAAGAAGAGGTGAAATAACTCGTACCTGCAGCCTTGCGTGCAAGTGAAGATGAATCGTACATATTGTAAACCCATCGGGGCCAAAATGATAATGGAGCCATCTTTGAATTATAAGCAGCACGGTATTGTCTCTGTTGTCCAGCATCTTTCTCTCTCACTGTTGATAAGGATTCAGGGGATGCAAAGCAAAGATCATCATCATCTCCGATGGTGGTATCCTTGACTGGCTGACTTAATGCACCAAATTCATTCACAGAACCATGTTTCTGCCAAGACAGTTCAGGCATGAGATATTCATCTTCATTTGAGGAATAGTATATTCCTGTATCTGTTACTGAATGGTCACTTGAAGTACTAGTGCATGACAGAGAATCCAAATCAAGATCAGAATCCATAAGATCTTTTTGCTTGAAACAAGATACACCCAAACTGTGCACTGATGAATCACATTGCTTGAAGGTATTACTTGCAGCTAACTGTCCAAATGCATCCCTTGGAGTTCTTAAAGGCATGTCTTCTTCAATGATTTGGATCTCACCCCATGGCTGTCAAGTAAATAAATAAATAAGGAAGGAAGGAAGTTGCACCCTCATGGCTCTGGCTCATAGCATTAGAGAACTGCAGGGTTCTCAACTAAATGTCAAAACTTACTACTTCATCGATGTCGACCCAACTGCGCCTAAGGCGAAACCGCTGCTGACCTCGAGTGATAACATTTGTCGAGCCATCATCCAATCGCCTAATTTCAAGTATCTATGTTATCAAATAAAAGCACAAGACCTTATTACTGAGAACTTATCACAGTGCAGATGAAGAACAATGGTTTGAGGATGAAAAAAGAGACTCCAGCAACAGATAGCATATCATAGTACACTTGTCTTCCTTGAAAGTTTGGGATAATACAAGACATAGAACACGCATTCACATTAAGGCCCTTCCCAGTCCTCCATGTTGTACAGGTGCTAAGCATGCCATATAGGCAAAAAATCTGATGTGGCAAAGTATTTAAGAGGAGAGAGAGGAGTTTGGTGACCCCAGGAAGAACCAATGCCAAGCGTGTGGACCTATGCAAAACACTTAAATGAAAGAAGTTTGCCCTGTGCATGGAAGAGTTTAGTTGTTGAACAATTAAAGGAAGGAAGCTAAGCAACAACAAACTAAGCACCTATGCATTGGGGACTTTAGTTCCTAAACGCTTTAATGCATCTAGCACCCCAACTAAGCACCTGTGCATTGGAAGAGGCCTAATATACGAACGATATATGTAGTGCATACTTGTGCTTGATTATGTTCTGTTGATTAACATACAAACCCATAAATTAGATTGAAACATGATAGTGACAGGTTGCTCCATTAAGATATTTGCAAGCATCAACTCGGCAAGTGTATACCATGTGCACTATCTAGTAATGATGACTAATGAATGGATGTGTCCTATGACATCATCATTTCCCTTGATGTATATCAATCAGGTGACAGGGGACCATGGGCATCCACAGATGCAACGTCTTAGCCTTGGCATTAGCTGGGTGTTTCTAGAAAAATAGTTCAACCAACGAAATACACCAAAAATAAGAACATACGTTTGATGAACTGATAATATGTAAACAAAAGATAAACAAATAACAGATGAATTACCAAACCACAATACAACATATACGATTTAAGACGGAAAGGATCTGTGGAAAAAGAAGCAACACCTCCGCTGTTGTGCCAACTGAAGCAATAGCATGATGCCCATCATTTACGTGTCGGTAGACATGAACCTAAAGTTGGAGAACTGTCAGAAAATAAAACTATAATAAGACACGGCAGAAGAACAGCAAGTAGCACTCACCACACCTATCATGCATGGATTATCAACATGGTTAATAGCCTTGTCAACAGCTGCTGCAAATCTAGGTTGAGTTACTCTAAGAGTCAGGGTAGCTTCAGGAAACAAAACAAATCCTGCAAAAGTATGCCATAAAATTGAATAAAATTGCTACGCTGTAAATGCCAGCCATTAAGGCATGGCTTTGTAAGCGACAAACAGAAGGATGACACAGATGTGTATTGAACCTCAATTGTACTTCGTCCGTTCAGAATAGATGATTTTTTTATTCTCTAATTGATAATTGAAGAGCTTTTGCTCCCAATTTCATTTCCATGGAATTGACAAACTATAACAGATGAGATAATTTTATTAAGTTATGCAGTTAATGTTAAGCACAAATAGATCAGCTATTGATAAAGAGAAACACCTAAATATGTATTGACGGTGTAGTCAGATCAATTTGAGATAAGCTCCCATGTCCTGGTATATTAGAATGAAGAGTCAGTAGGAATGCTACCTTGAAGAGAAAGCATAGGTAAACTGAGGAGTGCACCACCATCCAAGAAAGCAAATCTGCCCCGGGTATCATCAATCTCTGTCATATAAACAGACTTCAAAACTATGCAGCTGGCATGATACAACATGCTAAGATCAGCACTAATATTTACCACCAACATATGTGTTCAGGGAAGCCCGAGACATATTGACTGTAAACTCTCCAGAAGTGCTAGTCTCACCATCTCCATGAGTATTTCTGTGATAGAAGAATGAGGAAAAGGATCAGAGTAATGTCCTCATAAACATCAATGGAACTAACTGATAAAAAAATAGTTAAACAATTAATCAGAGAATTGGTACATTTCAGTGGACTAATAGCGCATGGTGTAATTGGTTTGAAAAAATCACCACGTTCTAGGACAGGTCAATTCATCGTAGATGGGATCATCCGGTGATTTCAGTGAGATGGCCCCATTCATCATCTTCAAACTAGCAGCTTATAACAGATGGTGTGCTGATGCCCAATTCAATCCTTTCCGGAACAAGCAAAATCATGAGGGCTGCAAGCCACTGCTCAAACCAAACCCCCAAATGGTGTACGAAGGGGAGAAGGCGCATCTAATCATCAGACGGAATCGCTGCAAGTGTGAGAAATTGTGAACACCATATAAACTACTTCGTCAGCCTTCCTACCGTCAGATCGTCCATTCACCCCCAAAGGGGAATACCACTATTTAACCTTGACTCCTGAATTGATGTATACCAAGAATGTTACGAGTTTTGGGTGCCAAATCACCTTAAACCAAATAGATTCGGAGCAATCGAAACCTATGAGCGCCATTGCCTACCGACCATCTCGGCAGCAGTTTCTACTATCAATTTCGAGCTCGAAAACCTTCCCCGACCCCAATTTCCACCGCCTCCGAGTTCAGAGTGGTGAGAAGGGCAGAAGGCACACCCCAGAGATGGGCGTGGGATGGTAATCACAAGGAAATGGTAAAATTGGGGCGACGGATGGGCGTGCTGGACCTGAGGAAGGTGGCGACGTCGGAGGAGGAGGAGGAGCCGGAGTCGTCGACCTCTTCGACCTCGAGCTCCTCCATGTCCAGCTCGAGGATCTGGTCCATCTGCCTCCGCATCCAGGCCGGCACCGCCATTCCGCCGCCGCCGCCTGAGGACCCAGGATGTGGAAGGGACGCCGATGAGTTTCGGCACTCCCCACTTCTCCTCTCCTCGTTTTTTTTTTGACAGCACTTGTGCCTTCAGGCTTGTTGGTAGATTTCAGACCCTTCCCGGTTATACTTTTCACAAAACAAGTACAGTACTCTCGTTTTGAGTTTTTTTTTAAAAGAAAGATGTACCTCCGACCTCTGCATCTGAACTATGTATGCAGCCATGTTATTAATTATTCACAAAGACCATATAAGGTGATACATCAATAAGCCTGAAGCCACCATCTTGACAACACTGTTGCTACTCCTATTCTCTTGATGAAGGTGTGCCGAATATCCGGGCCTAATACCAAACAGACATCGCACCAAAGCCTAACATCTAAAGCCGGGTGTCCCATCCAAGCCACTACCTGGATTGGGTCCCACACCGATCTGGCACACTCCTGTGAGCACCGCACGCTGCGAGGGTCGTCACCTTCATCATCCCTCGGTCCATCCCCAGAGCAGAACTGAAGCACCGACATTGCCAGGCCTCTCTGCCATCAACGCCACCATGATGCCAGACAACTTCCTCCTCCTGCGCGAGTCCATCTCCACGCATCAGACGTCGAATCTCCACAGCGCCACGCCGCCGAGATCCGCCACCATTGATGTGTAAAATGAAGCATCGCTCCACCAAAGACGCCGTCCTCTAGTCCCTCGAGCCCGTGTGCACCTCCAAAAATGACGCCCCCAAGGGGGAAACGACACCAGAAAGCCGCCGTCATCCGATCTATTGATCTAGGGTTTCCCCCAGAGGTAGCAGAGAGTGGCCTTGAACTTCTCCTCGGTGATGCCTTCAGGAAGGAAACGACGTGGACATCGTCACCATCGTCGGCCTTGGCAATAGCCAATAGCAGGTTTTCACCCAGATCTGATTGAAGACCTCCATCTCTCATGCACGGGCCGCCGTCATCCTTACCGGGATCTGGATGATCCAGGCCGCCGCTAGTAAATTGCATGTTTAGTCCTCGTAGTCGCTGGCTTGTCACACAACCATCCTGGTACTCGTAGAATGCTCCAATATGGTACTCATATATGTGCATACGTAATGGATACAGTACTGCCTACAGACGTGTGTATACAAGGTGTTGGGACTATTGCCACATCAGCATACAGTAGAAGTGTGAATCCAAATGTGACAGTATAAGAGAGACGAATAATAACTTTTGTTTTAGAGAGAAATAATAACTTGGCGGTACACGAGAGAAATAATATAAATAAATAATAACTTGGCAGTACATGAGAGAAAAATAATATATGAAATAAATAATATGATCGCAGGGTTCCAACATTGGTAGTTATCATCGGCTCTCTAAATCTCTTCTTCATGTCGATGAGGCATAACTCAAGAAATTCACCAACAATTTTTTTTCATAAGCATTATCTTTATTTTATAATTTATTAAGAGTGGATATAGATTATTGAAATAAATGGAGGATAAGAAAACTAAAGTGTAGAGTAATGCTACATAAACTAGCTATCAATGTTAGTACAATGATACAAGACAAATGTACCAAAAAGAGCAATGCATAGATAAATTTCATCGGTAGCATTGATCTTATTCAATATTTCGGTAAGAATAAATATGATATGATAATTTGGAGAAATGAAGACTAGAACGGAAATTCACTTTGGCACATGGGAGCCATCAGAAAAAACATTTCAAAATGTAAAAAAATCCAAACAAAATTTCGACACAAATATCTCGATATTCTATTTGTGCAAAACAAAGCTTCACACAAAACCAATTTTTTTGTAGCTAGTGTAAAAAAGACAAAAATATCTCGTGAGAAGCCCTTTTTAACATTGAATTTTGTATTTTTCACACGCGACACAAGAGTTGTCGGTTGAAACTTTAGCATGATCCTTTATACTAATAGGGAAAGGTGGTTTCTCAGTATAAGCGGTAGGAACAACAGAATCATTATAAGTGATGGTCTTTTCTTCAACTTTAATGGGTGCAACTACTTTTACTTCAATGGGAGGATTATATTTAAACCACTTCTCCTTAAGGAGATCGACATGAGTAGCAAAGGATTCACAAAAAGAAGCTACTATCTCAGAGTCAAATCCATATTTAGTGCTAAATTCACGGAAAGCATCAGTATCCATAAAAGATTTAACACAATCAAACTTAGGTGTTATACCTGACTCCTTACCTTCGTCGAGGTCCCAATCTTCAAAGTTGCATTTAATTCTTTTTAATAAATCCCATTTGAATTCAATAGTCTTCATTATAAAAGATCCAATACAAGAAGTATCGAGCATGGAGCGATTACTGAGAGAAAGTCGAGCATGAAAATTTTGAATAATCATTTCTTTTGAGAGCTCATGATTGGGGCATGAATATAACATTGACTTAAGCCTCCCCCAAGCTGGAGCGATGCTTTCTCCTTCACGAGGCCAAAAATTATATATATCATTACGATCACGATGAACAAGAAGCATGGGATAAAACTTCTGATGAAATTCCAATTTTAATCGTTGGTAGTTCCATGATCCAACATCATCACATAGCCTCAACCATGTCAATGCATCTCCCTTCAAAGATAAATGGAAGACCTTCTTCTTGATAACATCCTTGGGCATACCTGCAAGCTTAAATAATCCACAAACTTCATCCACATAGATTAGGTGCAAATCGGGATATAATGTTTCATCACCTGTGAAAGGATTAGCCGGCAGTTTCTCTATCATACCCGAAGGAATTTCAAAGTAAACATTTTCAGTAGGTTCAGTAGGTTGATGAGCAACTATTTGCTCTATTGGTCGGGGTGACGATACCCCGAACAAGCCCCTCAAAGGATTATGTTCCAAAGTAACAAGTGACAGTAAATTTTAGCACACTATATAAATTTTTCCTTACCAAATTCAACCTACCAAAGGCGCTTTACTCCTCGGCAATGGCGCCAGAAAAGAGTCTTGATGACCCACAAGTGTAGGGATCTATCGTAGCCTTTTCGATAAGTAAGAGTGTGTCGAACCCAACGAGGAGCATAAGGAAATGATAAGCGGTTTTCAGCAAGGTATTCTCTGCAAGCACTGAAATTATCGGTAACAAATAGTTTTCTGATAAGGTAATTTGTAACGGGTAGCAAGTAATAAAGGTAAATAAGGTGCAGCAAGATGGCCAATCCTTTTTGTAGCAAGGGACAAGTCTGGAAAAACTCTTATATGAAGGGAAGCACTCCCGAGGACACATGGGAATTATCGTCAAGCTAGTTTTCATCACGTTCATATGATTCACGTTCGATACTTTGATAATCTGATATGTGGGTGGATCGGTGGTTGGGTATTGTCCTTACTTGGACAAGCATCCCACTTATGATTAACCCCTATTGCAAGTATCTGCAACTATAACAGAAGTATTAAGGTAAACCTAACCATAGCATGAAACATATGGATCCAAATCAGCCCCTTACGAAGCAACGCATAAACTAGGGTTTAAGCTTCTGTCACTCTAGCAACCCATCATCTACTTATTACTTCCCAATGCCTCCCTCTAGGCCCAAACAATGGTGAAGTGTCATGTAGTCGACGTTCACATGACACCACTAGAGGGATGACAACATACATCTCATCAAAATATCGAACGAATACCAAATTCACATGACTACTTATAGCAAGACTTCTCCCATGTCTTCAGGAACAAAAGTAACTACTCACAAAGCATATTCATGTTCACAATCAGAGGGATATTAATATGCATAATGGATCTGAACATATGATCTTCCACCAAGTAAACCAACTAGCATCAACTACAAGGAGTAATCAACACTACTAGCAACCCACGGGAACAAATCTGAGGTTTGGATACAAAGATTGGATACAAGAGATGAACTAGGGTTTGAGATGAGATGGTGCCGGTGAAGATGTTGATGGAGATTGACCCCCTCCCGATGAGAGGATCGTTGGTGATGATGATGGTGATGATTTCCCCCTCCCGGAGGGGAGTTTCCCCGGCAGAACAGCTCCGCCGGAGCCTTAGATTGGTTCCGCCTCGTGGCGGAGGAGTTTCGTCCCGTGAGCTTGCTTCTGTTTTTTTCCTCGACGAAAGACTTCATATAGCCAAAGATGGGCATCGGAGGGCCACCAGGGGGCCCACGAGGCAGGGGGGCGCGCCCCCCACCCTCATGGACGGTGGTTGGCCCCCCTCCAGTACTTCTTTCGCCCAATATTTTTTGAGAGAATTCCTTATTTGGCCCTTTCTTAAAATTTGCTTCCCTATTTGGCCCAAAATAAAAAAAAGTTCCCTATTTGAAACCTAAAGTAATTTTTGTTCCTTATTTGACACTTTCGTCCATTTTAGACAACAAATGGTTTAAGTGTGAAGTGAAAAGACCATTTTGCCCTTAGTCCATTGTGTAACTATCCTGGATGCAGTAAAAAAGCAACTAGTTCACCCATATTTTTGGGATGTTTAATGGATGATGCGCATATATGTGTATGCCCTAATATTTTGTTCATTAAGTAAGTCTGTGCGTGTAAAACCATACAAATATACTCGCAGAAAAGTACAACACCATATACCATATTTTGGTTAGTCTCGCCGGCCGATTAGCCCACGGCGTTGAGGAGGTCTCGGCTTTGCGTCCACACACATGGCGCCGTGACATGCGGGTTGAGGGGAGCCTCGGCGTGGAGCCTGGCGGCGCGCGTGCGTGCGTCTCCTCCGAGCCAAGCCTGGTGGTCTGCGTGCGAGTCTTCCCTCACGGTTGCACGGGACGGGAGGCTTTATCTTTTTTTGGCTTTATCGATCGCTGATAGCTAACAAGGGCCTTGGCTCGTTGAGTCACCATTGGATGCGCAAATATGGACTTACGGAGTATACATGAGTGCATGCATGCTGGCCAATTACAAACTTGGATAGTTTTGCATGTACGTATTTGTCTCTTTTAGCAATTATTTCTTTTGGATCAAAGTGTAAAACTTCAATCTTTTCGCAGCACTCTATTCTACATGATGAACTCTACAAATAAAGTCCAATATTGAATATATTCTCTCACTCATAAATTTTCTAGCAACACGTGGGACCTACACATCATACAATAGTACTTTGCTAGATCAAACTTATATTTTTCTCACATATATACACTCGTATTTATTTGTTTGCCGGTCCACCACGGCTTACATAAATAATTGAGTTTAGTGCGTAAAAAATTCATCAAACACTAATCAAAATATGGTATTGTACAAATTATACGGATGTTTTGTACAGCTTTTACATGTATAAACCAGATTACATAAGGAAGAAAATATTGAAGCATACATATACATGTGCATCATCCATTGAACATCCTAAAAACATGGGGATACTGATTGCTTTTTACTACATCCAAAATAGTTACAAAATGCACTAGGGGCAAAATGGTCTTTTGACCTCATACTTAACACCGTTAGTGTCTAAAATGAACAGAAGTGTCATATAAGGAACAAAATTTACTTTAGGTGTCAAATAGGGAAGAAAATTTTATTTTGGGTCAAATAGGGAAGCAAACTTTAAGAAAGGGCCAAATAAGGAATTCTTTCATATTTTTTATATATTCTGAAACATGCTCCCGTGAAGTTTCGGGACTTTTGGAGATGTGCATAATAGGTCTCTAATATTTGCTCGTTTTCCATCCCAGAATTCCAGTTGCCGGCATTCCCCCTCTTCATGTAAACCTTGTGAAATAAGAGAGAATAGGCATAAGTATTGTGACATAATGTGTAATAACAGCCCATGATGCAATAAATATCGATATAAAAGCATGATGCAAAATGGACGTATCAGCCATGCTATGTACCAAACATATTGTGTACCTTACCAAGAGTTTGGTAAGAGGGTACAATAGTGATCCAGGAGTAGATCACTGAACAGCGGTCAAAATTATCCTTAGTTACCTAAGAGGACTAAGGAAATGTTTCTCGGTTATGGAGGTGATAAAGAGTTTGTCGTAAAGAGTTACGTCGATGCAAGCTTTGACACTGATCTAGATGACTCTAAGTCTCAATCTAGATACATATTGAACGTGGGAGCAATTAGCTAGAGTAGCTCCATGCAGAGCATTGTAGACATAGAAATTTGCAAAATACATACGGATCTAAATGTGGCAGACCCATTGACTAAAACTTCTCTCACAAGCAAAACATGATCACACATTAGTACTCTTTGGGTGTTAATCACATAGCAATGTAAACTAGATTATTGACTCAGATGTGAACTACGACTGTTAATCACATAAAGATGTGAACTATTAGTGTTAAATCACATGGTGATGTGAACTAGATTATGGACTCTAGTGCAAGTGGGGGGCTGAAGGAAATATGCCCTAGATGCAATAATAAAGTTGTTATTTATATTTCCTTATATCATGATAAATGTTTATTATTCATGCTAGAATTGTATTAACCGGAAACTTAGTACATGTGTGAATACATAGACAAAACAAAGTGTACCTAGTATGCCTCTACTTGACTACCTCGTTAATCAAAGATGGTTAAGTTTCCTAACCGTAGACATGTGTTGTCATTTGATGAACACGATCACATCATTAGGAGAATGATGTGATGGACAAGACCCATCCGTTAGCTTAGCATAATGATCGTTAAGTTTTATTGCTATTGCTTTCTTCATGGCTTATACATATTCCTTTGACTATGAGATTATGCAACTCCGAATACCGGAGGAACACCTTGTGTGCTATCAAATGTCACAATGTAACTGGGTGATTATAAAGATGCTCCACAGGTGTCTCCGAAGGTGTTTGTTGGGTTGGCATAGATCGAGATTAGGATTTGTCACTCCGATTATCGAAGAGGTATCTCTGGGCCCTCTCGGTAATGCACATCATGGTAAGCCTTTCAAGCAATGTGACTAATGAGTTAGTGATACGTCCATTTTGCATCATGCTTTTATATCGATATTTATTGCATTATGGGCTGTTATTACACATTATGTCACAATACTTAGGCCTATTCTCTCTTATTTTACAAGGTTTACATGAAGAGGGAGAATGCCGGCAGCTCGGATTCTGGGCTGGAAAAGGAGAAAATATTAGAGACCTATTCTGCAGAGCTCCAAAAGTCCTGAAACTTCACGGAAGTTATTTCCAAAATATATAAAAAATACTGAGCGCAAGAAGTACCAGAGGGGGCCACACACTAGCCACGAGGGTGGGGGGAACGCCCTGCCCCCCTACCCTGCCTCGTGGCCCCCCTGATGGCCCTCCGATGCCCATCTTCTGCTATATGGAGTCTTTCGTCGAGGAAAAAATCAT
>NW_024116375.1:0-10586 GCF_003073215.2 Triticum urartu | reverse complement strand
CTTGCTGTCGCCTGCCTCATCCCCGACCACCGTCTGGTGCGGCTGCGCTGGATGTTGTATGCTTGGGCTGGTCCATCAGGAAATTACTTGGTGATGCTGCGTCGCCCATGTCCAAGCAGTAAGCTAGCTTGCTAGGTGTCCGATTGATTGCAAGGCTAGCTGATTGATAGTGGTGCGTGCATTTGGTGCTTCTCCTGGTCTAGTCCCGTGAGATTTGGTCAGGCGTGCATACAAGTACAGTTCACTTTTCTTTGTCACTGCATTTGGTCATATGTGTGAGAAGAAAATAGTGTGTGCGCCTTCTTGTGGACAATTATGATTAGTGCCGCTGGAAAGCTCGTATTGCTGGGTGTCCGGATTAAAATACTCTGCTCGTGCCTATGTGCATTTGAGAGCAACTCGTAGAAGTACATCTACTTGCCATCAACATTTTGTACTAGTGTACTGTTGCTAGCGGAGTGCTGCAAAATCAAGTCCTGTGTGACTAGCTCCTGGTTGGGTTGTAGTGAGTCATGGCAGATCCAACCAAGGAGAAATCAGGGGATTCTAGTGTGGATAAGTTGTATGAGATTTTAAGCAAAGTATTTGAGCAGCAACAGCAACAACTCAAAGTGGTTCCTGAAGCAATCAAGTATGCACTTGAGCCTAATCCAGTAAAGTTGGCTGGACCGAGCAATTACATCGGCTAGGCGCGTCATGCCCAGTTAATTCTGAGTTCTCATGGCTATGAAGAATTGCTTAGTGCTGATGAAGAGAAACTGAAAAGTGACACTAGCACAAAACAGATTAATGATAGAGTGTTGGTCTGGTTATTAGGAAGCATGGAACCACCTATTCGAGAACAAGTTGAGACTATGACTACTATATTTGAAGTGTGGAAAGCTTTGGAGAAGCAATTTTCAGGAAAGTCAAATAAGATGCAAGCTACTCGCATCATGCATGAGTTGACTAACTTGAAGCAAGGCTCGAAATCAGTGACTGAGTATGCAGGTGAGATGAAGAGATTGTACAGGGAGTTGCATTATTACCACCCTTTTGAGCCTGTTGACAAGAATGACATGGCTGTTCACCATACCTGGTTTGAACCGTTTGTGGGCAAGCTCTTCCTCGATGGCCTAAATCAGGAGTTTGATCTCCGTCGTCAGCTTATATTCTCCAAGACTGAATGGCTAAGCCTTGACGATATCATTTCCAGTGTGATTGAGGAGGAGACTCGTCTTGCTCAACCCAAGGAGCATGGTCAAGAAAAATCAGATGCACGTGCAGCCCTATCCATACAAGCTCGTCGTGCTCCTAAGTCCTTTGGTAAACTAGATAAAAGCAAACTTTTTTGCAACCATTGCAAAAGGCCTGGACACACAAAGGATGCATGTTTTGAGCTGCATGGCTATCCAACTTGGTGGGAAAAAGGAAAGTCTCAGCCAGGGGGAGGTCAGGGAGCTCATAAAAGACAAGCTAACCTCACTACATCCAAGGGGGGCTACCGGTGGTAGATGTGCGAGCTCTTGAGGATTTCACCTCCAAGCTTAGACTCTCAGAAGACTTGTCTTTCTCCCAGGATTCCTCTACAGTTGAATCTAGTTTCCATGCTACTTCACACAAAGGTATGACACCTCACCAGGCCCACAATGTTACAACACAATCAAAATCTTGGATTATTGATACAGGAGCTACAAACCACATGACATGAGCTTCAAATATATTCACTTCCTATACACCTTGTTCAGGTAAGGACAAGGTACGTGTAGCTGATGGATCCATGGCACCTATCACAGGACGTGGATCTGTTAGGTGCACCAAGACATTGTCCTTATCTCCTGTCTTGCATGTTCCTAATTTTCCAGTCAACCTCTTGTCAGTTAGCTCTATTACTAAATCTCTCAATTGTAGAGGTTGGTTTGATCCTACTTGTTGTGCTTTTCAGGAGCTAGGGACAAGGAGACTATTGGGGACTGGGACTCTGGGACCGTGCATGATGGACTCTACTATCTTGATGAAGGAAGTGATGAAGTTGCTTTTGCGTTATGCTTGTCTCCTAGTCAAGAACTACTACTATACCATCGCAGGCTTGGGCATCTCTCTTTTGCTGCACTGTTTCGTATTTACCCCTCTCTTTTCAAATTGTGTCCTAGGGAGATCCTTGTATGTGATGCTTGTGAATTGGCTAAACATACAAGGGGTTCATATCCTAGTATAGGATTAAGAAGCGGCAAACCATTTGAAATGATTCACTTAGATGTTTGGGGACCCTGTGAGGTTCGTTCAATTTCTGGGCATCGATGGTTTGTAACTTTTATCGATTGCTTTAGTCGCTACACTTGGCTTTATCTCCTGAAGCATAAGAGTGATGTGTGCTCGGTTTTTAAGGATTTATGTGCTCTTATTAAAAATCAACATGGGGCAACTATTAAAATCTTACGGTCAGACAATGGTACGGAATATATTAACCAGGAGTTTGGACAGTTCCTTGCCTCAAACGGCATTGAACATCAAACTACATGTGTTAACACTCCAGAACAAAATGGTGTTGCAGAGCGTAAAAATAGACATTTGCTTGAGGTTGCACGCTCACTTATGTTTACCATGAACGTGCCTAAATGTCTTTGGGGGGAGGCAATAAAAACTGCAACATACTTGATAAACCGTATGCCTCTTCGGGTTCTTGGCCTTAAGACCCCTGCTGAGTGTCTTCTTAAATCTAATGATTTTGTAGTTCCTCCAAAGGTCTTTGGGTGTGTTTGCTTTGTGCATGATTATAGGAACTCTGTTGGAAAATTAGATCCTCAAATGTGTTTTCATGGGTTATTCTCCTTCTCAAAAGGGTTACCGGTGTTGGTGTCCTTCGGAGCGCCGGTTTTTTGTGAGCATGGATGTGACATTCCGTGAACATGAATCATATTTATTATGGCTCAACCAATGACACTGGTATTACCTTATCACCATCTGAAGTGCAGCAGGAAGGGGAGAGTGGTACTAAAGGATCTCCATTAATCCCTATTCATGTTTCCACTTCAGATGGTTTACCCACTTTAGATGATGTTCGAAATCAGGGGGAGGAGACAAATAGCGATGGGTGTAATAATGGTTCTGATCATGGAGACATACAAGATGCATCAGGAGACTCTTCACTTCCTTCACAAGATGGTGAGCTTGACATGCATGAGGACCCAGGTACTAACAATAACCTCTCTAGTCATGTTGCTCCTATTAGCACCATCAGGCAGAGTGATAATCAATTATCTATCCTTGCTCCTGAAAATGATCTACCTATTGCTATGAGGAAACCTACAAGAAATCGAAACATTCCTGGACACCTCAAAGATTATAAACATGATATAGCTAATTTCATTTCCTATGAATATTGCACTCCACCCTTCAAAAGCTTTATTGCCTCTTTAGACTCTGTGTCCACACCATCTAATTGGAAAACTGCTATAGAGGACCCAAAATGGAAGGAAGCAATGCTTGATGAGATGTAAGCCTTGGAGAAGAATGGGACTTGGGAGCTCGTGGATCTACCACCAGGCAAGCAACCTGTAGGATGTAAATGGGTCTTCACTATTAAGCACACTCCTGAGGGTAAGGTGGAGAGATATAAAGCACGCCTTGTTCCTACATCGTTCTTTATATGGCTTAAAGCAATCCCCACGAGTTTGGTTTGATCGGTTTAGACATGATATGCTAAAGAGGGGTTATCTTCAAAGTAATGCTGACCATACACTATTTTACAAGCATATTAATGGCAAGGTTGCAATCTTGATAGTGTATGTCGATGACATTGTGATTACTGGAGATGATTCCAAGGAAGTTGCAGAGCTGAAGTATCATCTTGCGCATGAGTTTGAAGTGAAGGACTTGGGACAATTAAGATATTTTCTTGGTATAGAGGTCTCACGAGGGTCGAAGGGTATTTTTCTCTCACAACGAAAATATATCTTGGATCTGCTCAAGGAAACTGGTATGCTTGGTTGTCGACCTGCTGCTACACCTATTGAGCAAAATCATCGGTTATGTAGTGATGTTGGGACACCAGTGGATCGAGAGCGCTACCAGAGACTAGTTGGAAAGTTAATATATTTATCTCATACCCGTCCAGATATTGCCTTTGCTGTGAGTATAGTTAGCCAATACATGCATGACCCAAAATCAACTCATATGGAGGCTGTAAATAAGATCCTACGGTATCTTAAAGGGTGCCCCGGAAAAGGCCTCTTATATACCAAACAAGGGGACTTGCAAGTTGAGTGTTATACCGATGCTGATTGGGCTGGTTCCCTAGATGATAGGCGCTCAGCATCTGGTTACTGTGCATTTGTTGGTGGAAACCTAGTTTCATGGCGAAGTAAAAAGCAAAGTGTGGTGGCTCGGTCTACCGCAGAAGCTGAGTTTAGATCTATGGCTCATGGCATATGTGAGTTATTATGGTTGCAGATCCTCCTAGCAGAGCTGCGGTTGTACAAGTACAAACCTCTGATGTTGTACTCTGACAATAAAGCTGCCATTGATATTGCAAATAACCCTGTTCAGCATGACCGAACCAAGCACATAGAGATTGATCGTCATTTCATCAAGGAGAAGCTCGATAGAGGGATAATTTGCCTACCATATGTAACTTCAGCCAGTCAAGTAGCGGATATACTTACAAAAGGACTCCCGGAAAAAAACATTTTCCATGTTTTGTACCAAGATGGGTATGTACGACATATTCTCCCCATCTTGAGGGGGAGTGTTGGTGTATAAATAATGTAATTAGAGGACTTCGTAGGGTCTAAAATGTAAAGTGTACAAACAAAATATAACTCAGAACAAAGAGACTGGATCGGTGAGGAACGCTCCAGAATTCCCCCAAATCCTCTTCGTGCCATCTCCAATCCCTAGCCCAAATCTTACAAATCCCACATGATCTTCATCAATTAGGCATGCTCTTATTTTCAATGTGTTTTAACCGTCACATGATCTTATTTTCTATTGCTAAATCCACACAAATGCCCTTTGTTTCGGTCGTTATGCGCTCTTGTTTCCACGGGAGAATCAGAATCAAACACTACGTAGTTTGATCTCCCCCCAGACCGGAATCATGAGAAGCCACAAGTATTTTATAATGTGTCTGGCCAGCACAAGATGACGCCGCGCACCAGCAGCAGATGAAGCTCCCCTCCCCTGATACGACTCCCCCGCCAGTTCGCCCCGGGTTGTTGGGCACGGCGACTGTGCCGAGCCACTGACCCTGCGGGGTTGGGTTGCGCGAACGGACGCCACCACCGCCGGTTACACAAGCCAAGCGTATCTCGCGTGAGATCACGGGGGAGGCTGGGGCTGGCCAGTCGTGGGCCGGCGCCGCCGCGAGAGGAGACGTGCGCGTGCATCATGCATGAGTCATGCAGCAAGAAACCGGCGCCCGCCAGAACAGTAGCAGCCGGCTGCATGTAAACGCGTAGGGCGATATGGCATTTTGTTAAATAAATTAATAAAGTACGTATACGCAAAGGAGAGTGTCGATGGTACGGACGGGCTCGCACGCTCCTGATAGCTGGACGAACGATTGGACGACGCGTTGCAGGCTGTATTCAATGCGAGCGTATGGCTAACAGGCCGAGTACGCCTGCACAAACGGTGGATTTCTGCGGCGGAGGCGTGTAAAATAACGTGCAATTAACGACCGACCATTATGCTGTTCCATTGGCACAGGTCTTTTCGCACGGTACAGAACAATGTCCGTTAGCTGCGCCACTGTTGATTAGATTATGCTACAGCTCTCTATTTGTTCACCTGGATGACTGGTCAACCTTGTGTTTGCTTCTATTATTTCTGTCAAGTCCCATAAACCAGCCCATCCAGAAAAAAAAAACTACCCACTTCTGTAAAGTGCGCAATTTTTCCATCATATCACGCTCTCGATCAAGGTCCAGCTGCTAAAAAGATTTCCTTTTACTTGGCTTGCTCCAATGATCTTTGCTTCGATTTTAAACCGCTTGTTTATTTCGAAAAGGTACAGAGAGATTTTTTTTTCAAACAACCAAATAATTAAAAAAAATCTATGTGTTCAACGTCTCATGCAAATGCTATCTACCAATTTGTAGGGAAAAAGACTAAACATTTTTTCACGGGGAAAAAAAGAACACCAACTATCATCACAAAATGTCACACTAAAATTGTTTTCTTCACTACAAAACACTAGTGCTCCATTTTGCATGAAAAAAATTTATCGATGCTTGCACCACTAACACGGAAATCTATAAAAATAAGTCGGAATTTATTGAAACCATTTAGACCATTTTTCCACCAAGTAACACGTGAGCCAAAACGCCATAAGCAAGGGATTTGCTGGGTCTGTGCCGCCGCGTTGTCACGTTCCTACAGAAACACTTATGGCCGCCTTGTTATCTTTTTTTACCCGTGTTGACATACTGTATCTGCTAAAAACAATCTTCATGACTAAATTGAAAACATGGCCACTAATACGCTGGCAGTAGTTGATACACTATTGAACTTCAACCAAACACTTCCTCAAACGGCCCCTCGTACGAGTATAAAATTAAAAATTAAAAATGATGTTCTCAAACCGGCCGTTGGTGGGTCCCAAAATGTTTTCTTAAACTCTGATGTTCCTTTGATCACCCAGATCGTAGAATAGTCAATGCATGCCTCCATGCCGCGGCCGACTCCATACTCCGGTACATATTGTTCCGTACATATTGATGTAGAACAGTGAACAAACGGCCTGCAGGAAACAGTAACATCCACGACCTCCATCGGTGTCTCCTGCTGTCGCGTACGTGCATTAAATATCCCTTGTACGCCAGCTGTATTACCACACACGTCCCGTATCTATATGCGAACGAACGCTTGACGATACCGTGAGCGCACGAGCTCGTCCACGCTAACGGATTTTCGTACGCAAAGGCTCTTGCGTGCGTCGTAGGTGTCACCGATCGGGAGATAATGTATTTGGCATGTGAAGAAGGAAGGGCATCGGCCGGCCGGCCCTGCCTCGCCTTCAACCGGCAATCATGATTCATGAAGATCGATTTGATTTATCTCCCCAAGGCCCAGAACCAGAAGTTTGACGTATTAAAAATGATGAACGAACGGACGTAAACAAAGCATGGTAGCGAGTCTAAAATGTGATGATACATTTGTGCTTTGGTCCGGCTTAAGGAAACCCAAAAAAAAAAAATTCTCTAAAAAAACCCAACAAAAGCTTAACCTAGTTGTGTGCGTGGGTGTGTGTGCCCACCAAGTCCTATTATTAGACTATGTTGCATGGCAGTTTACAAAGACGGATAGATTCAGTGTAAGGTCTGCTTATTATGCTGAGTGAGTGGGAGGATCAGTACAGAGCAAAAATTGGCTCTAATGGAGGACAGTCAAGTAGCCTGAACCATCCTGTGTGGAAGAAAATCGGGAGCCTTAAGATGCCAGGTAAGGTCAAAATATTTATTTGGAGATGCCTTCATAATTCTATCCCTTTCCGGAGCACGTTAGCAAATCGCCACATCCCTATATATGACCAATGCCCATGGTGTCAAGGTGCAGCCGAAGATGTAAGACATGCTATGTTTACATGCAGCAAAACAAAGATGATATGGAGGGAACTCGACCTAAATGAAATAATAGATGAGGCAGCTTTGGTGGACCGATCGAGCGCTGTAGTCCTTGAGTTCCTGCTTTGTGATACTAAATTTCAGAAAACATATGATGGAGTAGTGGATATTCCGGAGATTGTTGCGGCTACATGCTGGTACGTATGGTGGCAAAGGAGAGAGATGGTGAGGGGAGAACAAGTTCAGTCTCCACCCCGAACTGCTCTATGTTTGCTGACTCTAACTCTAAATTTTGTGCGTGCATCTAAACAAACCAGCCAGGTAACTCACTTGAATGAATGGAGAAAGCCATTGTCAGATTTTCAAGCTTTGAACGTGGATGCATCCTTTTCTGTGGAAGATGGCCTAGGAGCTTGTGGAGCTGTGGTGAGGGATCACAACAGTGGATTCATTGGAGCTTGTACAACACCGATGGAGCATGTCCCTGATGTGGTTTCCGCAGAGGCTGAGGCAATGAGACAAGGTCTATTATTTTTGCAAAGCCTAGGGTGCAGCAAGGTCCTTATACAATCTGATGACGTTATTGTGGTGGACGCACTGAAAAATAATGAAGGCCATTCATTGGTTGCTGCTCCAATTCTTAATGATTGTCGAGTGTTACTGAAAGAATTCGGGAAGGTCTACTTAGATTTCTGTAATAGAGTCGAATTGTGTTGTTCATGAGCTAGCTAGTTCCGGGAGAGGTAATCCACCAACTGTGTGGTCGGATAACCCCCCAAATTTTCTTTTGAAGTTTTTAGCAGATGATGTAAGTGTTATCTAAATTAATAAAGCTAGCCATGAAGGCCTTCCCCTAAAAAAAGTCCTACTATTAGACAAATTCAACATTTTGAGCACATTAGGCGGTCTACTTTGTTGGGTTATTAGCAGTATAGTACTCCCCCATTTCCGCTTTAGAGGGCTTATCTCAATCTATTCAATATGTTTGATGTGCAAGCTAATATGGTAATAGGCTTTTAAATCAACTTTTAAGATTCGTGGAAACTTTTAAGGGGGGGTGTATTGAAGCAAAACTCCCAATTCACTTGTTAAGGAAACAACTGTCAAATGAAAAAAAACCTTTGACCTCTTCTTTTTTATCGTCCCTCGTCGTGAAAGAAGAGCACGACGAAAAATATGGGGTGCAATCTATTTTTGCATTACTTCATTCAAAGAATTTCAAAGGGTTAACCGTGTTTCGATGAAAATAGTTTAATGCTAGACAATGGAGGCTAAAAGTTTTGATGGGTTGGTTAACTATGCATTGCCAGCTAAGGGGATTAGAGATTTAAGACCATATTAAAAGAAATGAGCTATGGTTAAAAAGGGTTAAGTTAATGCCCCGCCTAAGATATAAAGAAGAAAGGAGTACGATAGGTGGCAGTTAGCCGGGCAGATCTTCGAGCTTACCACATCCTCGACCCTCCAATCTCGTTTGAAATAATTCCACCATATCGGCAGCCTCTTTGATTCACAAGACTTGTAAAATAAAAAAACATAATTGGAAAATACATGAATTGTCATCTTGAGCAGTGCATTATTAGTATGTGCGTTCGATTGTGCGCATAAAAACGTAGGATTCTTCATATGAGGTTAAAGTGCATGAAAATTTGCATATGAAACTAGTACAAATTGAATCCTAAGAAAAAAAAACTATGTATCCTAATCCTACGAATCGAATAACTGACACATTTTTCCCCGCAAGGACCAGAAACCTCAGGAATCCCTTGAGCTGGTGTGTCTGGACTCGCTCAAACCTTCCATATGTTTTGTATCGATTTGTCAAATTTCGAATGTCCGTCCCGCTGCCCATTGTCCGCAGACATTTGGCAACTCCCGTTGGATGACAAAAAAAAAATGTCCGGGCCATCCAATCCAAACACTTAGGTGCGATTTGGTGATCCATGTTGGTGAGTCGCCATTAAATCTATGGTAGTGCGAACTGGCGAACATTCGCTCGGAAGAACTTGCCAGAAAATGCATTCACAACCGTTTGATCGAGATCAATCGGCGACAGTTTTTTAAAATTTGCCTTCTCTATCGTGAATTGTGGCCTCCAAGCCAAGAGGGTGCTATATAAATGTAATGTTATGTGCCATGCTGCCCATAGTTGGTCGGCTAACGTACATAGTTTTAGAAGACCACATTTTCTATTGTTGCGCTGTCTCCGAGTTTTAAGCAAACCAGTTCAAAAGGTTATTTGATCACTCGTCCGAGCTTTTCCAAGGTAAGAGCATCTCCAACAGGCGTCTAAAAAGAGCTCCGCGCACTAAAATTTTGTTTTTTTAGGCGCCGCACTGTAGCGCTAAAAGTTTTTAGGCGCGCGCTAAAAAACATCACGCGCATCATATTTTGGGCTCCGGATTACGCGCGCTTCACAATTTGTACTGTGTGTTTTTTGTGCGCGTGTTTTTGGGTGTCTGCAAAAGCGATGTTGGCCCCGACGCACTAAATATGCTAAAGTGACGTGCTATGATTTTTATTGGACGTTAAATTTTTGTGCGGCCGTTGAAGATACTCTAAGGGAAAAGACAAAAGAGACGGGCATGCTGTGCTGCTAGGACATGACTGGACTGGACGGATCCGAACATAAACTCACATAGAATATGCAGTGATCATATGCTAATTAATACTCCAGCAGTCCACTAATCTCCATTCTCCAAGCTCGGACTAAACAATCCGCGCAAGAGGCGAGCGCCACGTTCAAACTCCACGGTAGCAGGTCGTCGTCCATTGGCATCTTGATTATTTTGCGCGCGCCCAGATCCCGGCGCGGCCAATGGCGCCCCTCCGGCCCGCCCGGGTCAACTCCCCCCGCCTCCATGCCATCGTCACGTCGACTCCGGCGCCCCCATGAGCCGACCGCTTCGCCTTGGCCATGGGGAGACCCTCGCCGATCCGCCCACACCTCCTCCTCGTCCTCCTCCTCGGCGTCCTTCGCAGCGACGCCGGCACGGTCCGGACGGAGCTCGTCACGCCGGACTTCGCGGCGTCGTACCTCCT
>NW_024116374.1:0-6776 GCF_003073215.2 Triticum urartu | reverse complement strand
GATCTGTAACTTCGCCCGCCGTCTGCGGCTCTCCCTGTACTATTTGATCGCTAGATTGATCGATCTGTGAGAAGTCCTCCCCGGACCTCTCGCGAATTGTGTGTGTGCAAAGCGAGAGGCCCGGAGAGAGGGGCAGACAGACTCCGATTCATCACCATGGGTGTCTTGTATTACAAATATAAGAGTGCAAAGGAAACTTACCCTGTGACGTTGCCCTACTCGTTTATATCTGTGCCTGATCTCAAGCAGCTCATCTTGTCGAGTAACCGGCACGGCACCGGCCGTAGCCGCGGCCGCGGCCCCCGCGAGGATATCGCCCTCTCCAACGCCCAGACCGGCGAAGGTTCGTAGCGGATTTATTTAGGCCATGGTTGTTAAATCTGTACAGCAGTTGTGAATTTCTTGGAATTCGGGTGTAGCTTTGCCTTGCCCACGTAAATTATTTGATCTGATGGATTCACGCTGTACACGAGTTAGGTCTTGGTATCTGTAAATCCTGTATCAGGAGAAGTGCTGCTAGCTTTATTGCCAGTATCAATTAAGCTTAGTGCCTGCTGGTCCCTCATTGGTGGATATTTTTTACTGTTGTTGTAGCCTTTTAGGTCAAAATTCTTATTTGATAGGCATATCACCTAATTTACAATGAATTGCGAGCGAAAATACCAGGATAAGTGATATGTGAGTCCATCAGCAATTGCTCTAACCAATTTAGTTACGTACCTGGACGCCCTGCAAGATGCACATAACGCTAGTGAAATCTACAGATGCATCCTTCTGTTTGAGGATTCCTGTCTGCTTATCATATAGTGTAGTGCGGGGTTTAAGTGCACAACTGAACTTTTAGCTTCGGACAAAGCAATGATGGATATTTCGTGTTGCTCTGGACGAAGCCTATACATTTTTGTTGCATTCCATGCTTTATCAATCAATGGTTTTATCTTCTTTGTGTTGTACTGTTTATTTTCATATATTAATGGTCAATTATGTTATGGATGTGTTCGCATAATGGTTGTGCGAATTGTTCAGCCCTCGAGCATGGTGGTCAATATTAATCTGTATCCTGCTGTATGTTTTATTATGTACTATGACTGTAATGGAGGTCACTTCATGATGTACTAGGACATATTATTGTTGTGCTCGGAGAGATGCTATACTTGTTCTTTAGCATGTCCTTGTGATATGCTTCTATAGCAATAGAGATCCCCTATACTATGGATAGTTCAATTCGCAAATCGTGATTGCGATTAATCCTCTTCTATTTCCCATCCTGCACATCTCAGTAGCTCGCAGTTTCCCAGTTCTCTCAACGTAAATTAACCTGTCATTTTGATTCTTGTGCTGTTATTTGAAGATCTTAGTTTCAATTTAAACATGCTAGTTTTATTGCATATTTTGGTTATACTGGAGAAGATTTTATTTCACACTTAAAAGCTAGAATGGTAATGTTTTAGTGAAATGCTCTGACATATTGTTTTGTGTTCTTATTTGAATGCAGAATATGCAGAGGATGCAATGATACCACAGAACGTAACTGTGCTTGTCCGCCGAACTGCCGGGCAAGAGTCGGAGAATATCGTCGTGGTCTCCTCGTAAGTCACTGTATCCTTGTCTGTACAGAGAAGTCGGGGGGGGGGGGGGGTTTTTTGTGGGAAAATTTTGTTGTAGAGTAGGGGGGGGGGGGGGGGGATGATTCTTAGTAGGAAATTTAAGGGATTGAACTGAGATTGCATGTGAAATTTAAGGAGTTGTTTTTTTTGCATATGCTAATATTGTACCACTAATTGCAGGCGGAAAGTAATAGAAGATGGTTCTATAGCTTCAAACAGATCAGTGGTTACTGAATCAGTCTCAAAATCTTGTTCCTCCGCAGAAGTGAAAGATGAAGATGCTGCAATCGCAGCTGTGATTGATGCGGCTGAGCTTAAATGGTTAGAATACAACATTTCCTTCTTGCATAAGTCAGCAGCTAGATTTTTTGGTACCTTTTCTAATGATCATACTCAATGGCGCATGCAGGGAAGAGCAGTCATTTAAGAGAGGACAAGCTCCTGGAAGGTTTACATCAGGACGCCATAATGGTAATGCAGAAATTCCCTGTCTTCAGTGTCATGTTCTTTTGAGTTATGATGCTAGCAGATAATCTGAAAAGATTCTCTTAAAGATCAAAGCCATTGTTAGGATGAAAAAGAGCGTGTAGGTGTTCAAGCTTTGTAGAGATCAGATTTATTTTCTTTTTGGTACGGTAGACCATGTTTCACTTGGATATTTTTTGGCAGTAACTAGACAATTGTTTCCAGCCAGTTAGACAGCTTTGAACTCTAGCAGATTTTTATACAAATTTTGACAGATTCATGTTGTTTTGTGAATATGTGAACTATACCACTGCACAATATGCTTGCGTTGTTCTGTGAATGTGTTCAGAATACTATTTAACATGTGCACTGTTTGTCAAATCTTTCAAATTGAAGGCCATGGATCATCAGAGAGGGAGGCACCTCCACCCGGCTATGTGTGCCGCAGCTGCGGGGTTGCAGGCCATTTCATTCAACATTGCCCACAGGAAAACCAGACGCCTCCACCTGGCTATACCTGCTACAGATGCCGGATTCCAGGGCATTTTATTCAGCATTGCCCAACCATTGGCGATTCCAAATTTGACAACTACAAAATGTCTCGTCCAGTTGCCCCGGTCGTATCTCCAAATCCGGCTGATGACATTCTATCTGCACTTGCCCCAGCTGCATCTGCGAGTGTAGTTGATGACTTGCCAGCAGAACTCCACTGCCAACTATGTAATAAGGTGATGGCAGATGCGGTGTTAACAAGCAAGTGCTGCTTTGTCAGTTTCTGTGATAAATGTAAGCGGTTCTCTTATATTCAGTCTGTATCTTTAGATGTCTTGCTCTGTGGTGAACCAGAGTTCAGATATTCGGAGTGTGCTTATGCTCCAACTTTTTTAGTTCTTCGCAGTAGTTTGTACCATCATTTTTGTGAGTTTATGCTGCTTGAAATTGAACGAGGAATAACCATCTGTTTCCCCCTCCAGGTATTCGAGATTACATTATTACACAATCGAAGTGCATTTGTGGAGTCAAGGTCCTTGCAGATTCCCTCATCCCCAACCCCACAGTTAGGAGCACAATCAGCAATTTGTTAGGTACAAGGACTTGCAGCACTGCCAGCGGTACAGGGAAGCACAGAAGTTCTTCAGGAAGCAACCCTGATCCCAAATCACAGAGCCACACCACCTCGGCTGCTTTGGAAAGGGACACAAAGCAATGTATGGACAACCAGCTATCAGCAGCTTCTCCCGACGCCCGCCTCCAGGTCGCCACAGAAGGTGATCAAGTCGACCGCCCTCAGAAGAATTCTGATCTGAAGAGCAACACTGAAGGCTCTGCAGGGCGTTCAGTAGAGAAAGCCGTACCTGGTGCTGACCTCCCCAAACTGAAGGATGTGAGCGAATCAACTTTGAAGAACGGTACTATTTCAGGGAGCTTGGAACCAAAAGTTGCTAGGCCTGATCAGTTGAAAAAGAAGCGGAAGAAGGCAGACTCATCTAAGGCTGTTCATCCAAACAATGCTGACTATGGTTACAACGTTCCATTTGACCCTGCATATTGTAACCCTTTCAATGGTGCATATCCCATGGGTCCATTTGGTGTACCTGATCCATACATGTACGGCTCAATGGGCATGCCCTATGGTGGTTTCCCGATGGGTCCATTTGGTATGAATCCCTACGGCAATATTCCGCCGCAGGCTCTTGCCATGCAAGGCTATCCGCCAAACTATCAAAGGTGTGTGTATTATCAAGTTGCAAACCTTGTTTCTTCATTTCTACCTATAGAAATGAACATAGACATAGACATAGACATAACTTGGTCAGTGGAACGATTTAGTTAAGCCCAGCTGTAGTCAATAGTCATTGTATCTTCTTCTGTCCATTTGAGTTTGAATATTAAACGTATTTCATTTATTTCCTTTTAGCTGGGAAAACCAGGCCGCGCTACACCGTGATGCCGAAGCTGCTGCACGCTCAAGGCAGGTCTCCCAGGGGAACGCTGAAGCTGCTGCACGTTCAAGGCAGACCGAGAGGCCAAATGGCTCCGGTGCTTGGCCCAGGCCATCAGATCGCAACCAGCGCATGGGCTCTCCTCAAGGCAGAGAGTTGAGGGACAGGCCCCAGTCAAGACCTGAACCATCAGAGCGCAACCAGCGCTTGGGTTCTCCTCGCGGCAGAGAGTCCAGAGACAGGTCCCGGTCTAGATCTAAACCATCAGAGCGCAGCCAGCGCTCGGTTTCTCCTCGCCGCAGAGAGTCGAGGGACAGGTCCTGGTCAAGACCGGCAAGGAGTAGTAGGGACCATGGGCGTTCCGACAGAGGTTCCAGTGACTACCACGAGGATCACCATGACAGGAAGAGAATGCGTGTCTCTTCTACCGTTGATGGTGATACAGAGAGCAGCCAGAGGTCCAGACACAGTTCTAGGAGCAGCCTCAGGCGCGACGACGCAAGCGACGATGAGCAGAATTTCAAGAGGAAGTGGGGACGATGAGCAGAATTTCAAGAGGAAGTGGGGACGATGATCACCGGTCGCCATGGATGGATGCAAGGTTCTGAATAAAGATGGAGGACTTGTTGCAGCATTGCTGATGTCCAATGCTTTGCTGATGAGACTTGTTTTACTAGTGATTGTATATGTCTCGGAAAGCAGAGGATAATTCCTCTTGCAGAATGTTAAACCATTATCATACCAGAGATTTGTAATATATATCTGAGAGTTCCCAGATCTCTTCCTCTGTAATGGAATGTTATTACCAAGATAAATGAAATTATCATCAGCTACATATCGAGTTGTTATATGCATTTCGGAAATGTGTGTCTTCCTATTTTATTTTTTGTATTTGAACCTTCTCATATGACCTAATAAATGAGTTGTTTTCCTATACATTGACTAGATTGCACATAAACCCAACTTATTTTTTAACTATTGCAAGGTGATCACATGTTATCTGTTATCTTTTACAAGAGTATCAACAATCTCTATGGGTGGATCTCCACCCATCCCATACACACCTTACTTCTAGCTAGTTTGTAAATCATGAGCAGTACAATTAGTCTATTTAGGAGCATATGTTCAAATATAATATGCGGAAAATCACACGCAAGGTGATATATATCATCAAAAACTGCCGCCGATAGACCGAAAGAACGACCTCCATTCTTCATTGTCTCTATTACCTCGATGCTGTCGGAGTTCACCTCTATGCACACAACCATATATCCTCACTAGAGATTTACCTCTATGAACGGGATTGACCCTATATCTGGTGTGGACGAACTAGCCTTGGTGTCCCCAAGGGTGTGGGAAAAAAAAATCTCCTTATCATGTTCTTTTTCCGGCAATGTGTTTGCCGTCGACGAAGAACGTGTGGAGCTTCAATTAGGGCCAGATATAGGGCCATTTGGCGGAGTAGACGGCGACAACTCGTGTTTTGGTCTTCTAGCTTATCATTTTGACAAAGCACGACGTCAGGAAGCTATTGAGATCATGCCTCCCCGATTATGTCTAGACTCATTTGTGATGGTTGTTCAATCCCATTCGTTGCTTTCTTATCTAGGATGGCGATTTGATCCGACCAATGACTTCCATTTGATGTGTCAACAATGTTACTTTGACTTAATGGATGTTCCGGAGATCAAAATATAGCATCAAACTTTGCCCGTGGCGTGCCATTGGTAAGTGCATGAAAAGACAATATCGATATATCCGAGGACATGTATGTCATTGTTTGTTTTGTAAGCCTGGTCTCATAAAGGAAATTCTCCTCCTCCTCGGTCACACGTGTACATATGACTAGATTGCACATAAACCTAACATTATACTGCATACACGACCATAACATAACTTATAAAAGAAAGCACTCACTGAATTACTTACTGAGTCTCGTCTTTCTCTCGGCGTCGAGAATTTTTGACGTGTCCAAGTTGATCAGATGTTCGGCTTGCTTCTCCCCCACCCTCGCCTACGAAATGGATAACCCTTGCTGCCATAGCAGCAGGTAGCATTGATATACCAAGGACATGTGTGTTGTTGTCAATAAACTCAGACACATTCATTTTCCTTAGGGAGGTCACCGCCCATTGAAGAGGCTTCTTCCTCTCCGACGCATGTTGTTTTACCGGATCCTTGGCGTTGGTGAGCTGTTAATCTGCTAGATGGAGATGTCTTCATCCTCCCTTGAGTTGCCGGCCATCATCCACATCACCGGTGTTTGGCTGCGGGGTTCTTCTCAATGGTGTTTGGCAACGGCAAAGCTTCGAGGTGGAGCCGAGTTGGTTGTTCTCCCATCATTCGTTGGACGCGTGCCCCCCACATGTCCTCTACATGCATGGTTGAGTGGCACATGCAATATGGGGGCATTATTGTAATTTGGCCCTGCCGGGATATGGATCGGAGGGAGTAAACTTCTTTTAATTAATGACATGCCTTTAAAAAATGAAGACATTTTGCGTCGAACGACTTTCGGTTGGTCGCACATGACGCGTTGGATTAGATGCAATCCTATGGCAAACAATAGCACTTCCCCCACCTTATCCGCACCACATCCCGTTCTCCTCCTCTTCATCTTCTTATTTTCTACTGAATCCAGTGCAGCTCTGAACAACCCGTGTGGGCACCACAGGCGTCGCCACCGTGAGCCCTCTCTAGATGAATCCAAGCAGGGGGGGGGGGGGGGGGGGGGGGGACGCCACCCGCGGGCCCCCGCGCC
>NW_024116373.1:0-59205 GCF_003073215.2 Triticum urartu | reverse complement strand
TCTCCCTTCGCTCTCTGCTCTCTCCCCTGGCCTCTCGCCCCTCTCCCGAGCAGACCCGAACCCGCTCGTCGCCACCGACGCCGTTCACAGTATCCACCATGCCCCTCTGGGCCTCTCATCTTGCCCCAGAGCTCCGCCTTGCTGCTTGCTACGTCCTCAACGAGCCAGGCGGCCTGGGAAGCTCTGCATCAACACCATCTCCATCTTCTTCATTGTCGGCCACTGAAGCTCGCAGGCGTGGATTCACGAGCTCCAGACCCTCCCCGGCCTCGCTGTTGACTCTGCTGGATTCACCGTGAGCCCCTGTCTCTTTCCCCTCTCTCCCCGTGCTCGTCCGCGCCTTCTAGCCACCGTGGCCATCGGAGCCGATTGCTCCTCGCTGCCGGCCATGTCGCCACCACGGCTACAGCCGTGCAAGCACGCGTCCAAGCTTACCACTGAGCTCACCGCACCCCCACGAGTCCAACGCTCCTAACCGCGGCTCCTGCCTTGCCCTGCACCATCGACTCGTTCGACGCCCGAACGCCGGCCACCGCACTTGCCATCACCGCCGACATTCTGGGCCATCTCCGGCGAAGCTGAGAGCACCACTGGATGCGCGCAAGCGCCAGCAACCCATAGCCACAAACTGCTCGTCGAACGGTGGCCCGTAGAGCAAACCCGACGCGGGCACAGCCGCAGCCTGTCGTCGCCGGCGGTTAAACGCCGGTGGCTGACGTGGCACCATTAGTTTAGGTGCTAATCATGTTTAGTTATTGCGTGTCTCAATGACATGTTGGTCCTCGAGCATAATTAGGTTAGTCTAATTATCTGTTAAGATTAGTACTAATACGTGTGGACCCCACGTGTCAGCTTTGACTTTGGTCAAGTCAACGTGGACAGGTCCCACCTGTCATCCACCAAACCAGTCTGAGACACTGACGTATGGGTCCCACAGGTCAAGTTTGACCTGGCCAATCCAGTTGACCTGCTGACATCACAGCTATGTCATGCTGACGCAGTAAATCATTTTCTGGATTTTAAATAATTAGAAAATTCTAGAAAATGACTGAAACTTCTAAGAATCATAGAAATTCAACCGTAGCTCAGAATGAAATAATTTATATATGAAAAATTATCAGAAAAATTCAAGGAATCCATGTGTACCATTTTCATGCATGTTTGAACAATGTTTGTCCTCTGTTTTGGGAAAAACAAATAAAGGGCATTTAAGTAATTATATATGGAGTTGGAATTTGAATCATGTATTCAAACCAACTTCATTTAAATCATAGCTAGATGCATTAGCTCAAATCAACAGTATATTGCCATGTCATGATCATGCATCATATCGTGCATTGCATTGATAGTGTTCTTTCTGTGTTTGTCGGTGGTTGTTCCACCTCGGTAGACGATGTTTCGACGATGTGATCGATGACACCGATGAAGAGCTATACTATCTTCAGAAGTGCCAGGCGAGCAAAACCCCCTTGTTCATTCTGATACAATCCCACTCTCTCGCTCCTGCTCTTTTTTACTGCATTAGGACAACAACGATTCAACTGTTACATGCTGCGGTAGGTGAACCCCTTTCCTCTGCATGACCTGTCATTGCCACAATAAATAGATGAAACCCACTAGAATGAGTAGGAATTGTTTGAGCCCTGATGTGCCTACTCATTCATGCTTGTTGTCATGCCTGCTACTGCTTAGAGTTGAGTCAGGCCTGATTCATCGGGAATGAATTGGAATGTGGTGAACATGTCCTACCGTTGAGAGCTAAGTGTGTGAACACGATTTGGTAAAGGTAGCGGTGAGAGGCCATGTAGGAGTACATGGTGGGTTGTCTCATTGCAGCCATCCTCAGGAACTGAGTTCTGTGTTTGTGATCCATGAACAGTTACTACCACACATTGGGTTCCGGTAACTCGGCCCCTCTCGGCTTATTAATCAACTTGATCTCTGTCCAGGAGTTGCAACTAGTTTCTGGTGTTTGTAGGTAGTGTTAATAGTCTACCAAGTGGCACCCGGTACAGGTGGGCTTGGGACAGAATAGGCACAGTGACACGGTGTACCAAGTGGCACCCGGATGGTGGGCTTGGGAACCCTGCACACATCGTTTGGGGCCGTGAGCGACAACCCGGCCGGATCTCCTTGCAGATGGAACCCGAATAGGCGGTAAACCTGGACGAGAGACTGTGTGACACCATCGCCCGGCTTCCGCTTGAAGGTTGCAGGGTTATCATTATCTATTCGAATAGCCGGATTCCTCGGATATGGAAACTTGGACCCCTTGCATATTTCATAGACAAGTGAAAGTGGATACTCTAAAATGCGCAAGATAAGCGTGAGTGCTATGGATGGCCTTCTCGTAGGGAGACGGGAGCGGATCCATAGTGGTCTATTGATATGGTGAATATGTGGACTCGTGTTCGCCACCTCAAAGGAGTTACTTGCAGTCGTAGTTCAGGATAGCCACCGAGTCAAAGCTGGCTTGCTATAGTTAAACTCCACCATCCCTTCGTTCATAATGATGTATATGTAGTTAGTTCTGATGTAAGTCTTGCTGGGTACATTTGTACTCACGTTTGCTTAATTTATGTTTTTGCAAAGAGACTTCAGTCTCGCTATTAGTTCCGTGTGGACTTCGACGCTTAGCTCGTTACCTCAGCTATGATCTTGTACCCTTGGGAGGGTCTTGTAGATAGTCAGGCTTCTCAGCCTTTTTCCTTTGTAGAAGTCTGTACTCAGACATGTTAAGCTTCCGCATGTGCTTTGACTTGTATGCTCTAAATGTTGGGTCATGAGACCCATGTTTGTAATATCTCGCTCCTCAGAGCCTAATGAATAGTACTCTGAGTCATAGAGTCTTGTTATGATGCCATGTTGTATTGCACATATTGAGCATATTGTCTGTATGATTGAAATGCTCGGTATGTGTGGGATCCGACAACCTAGTTGTTTATCCTTGGTAGCCTCTCTTATGGGGAAATGTAGTCTTGTGCTTCCATGAGCCATAGTAGTCCGCTACAGCCCGGTTCACCGGAGTCCTGCTAGCCCAGCACTACTGCTCCGGAACACTTGACTAGTCGGCCTGTGATTCACTTCGTTCCTGTGTCTATCCCTTCGGGGAAATGTCACGCGGTGACATCCGGAGTCCTGCCTAGCCTGCTACAGCCCGGATTCACACGCTGCTGACCGACATGCTCGATGTTGATTCATGTATGCCTGTCCCCGTAAGTTAGTGCCACTTTGGGTTCATGACTAGTCATGTTGGCCCGGGTTCTCTGTCATATGGATGGTAGCGACACTATCATATACGTGAGCCAAAAGGCGCAAACAGTCCTGGGCCACAGTAAGGCGACACCCGTGGGAATACCATGCGTGAGGCCGCAAAGTGATATGAGGTGTTACAGGCTAGATCGGTGTGACTTAGAATCGGGGTCCTGACAGCTTTGGTATCAAAGCCTGACTGCCTGTAGGATTACCAAGCCAAAGTGGTCGAAGTCATGTCTAGAAATGCTTTAGTTATTTAGGGGAATTGATTGTGGGAAGGAACGTAAGGCTCTTTTTACTCCTTATACCTCATGGCCTTCTGATCTGAGTCAACCTCTTCTTTTCTATGGGGATTAAGAACTAAGCCTTCTCATCTATCTATCAGGATGACGTGTTACTAATCCGTAGACTCATAGGATTGTTGGTTTCATGTCTCAGTTCAGTTGCTACTACTTCCGTATGTTCATAGCTGGCCTCAGAACCTTGATATTGTGATGTTGAGCGGTCATGCCACCATTTTTGCAGGATGTCTCAAATCTTTTTGAGCATTTATAGCCGTTATGCTGTCTGAGTCATCCCAGGTTTCTAAACAGTCTGATGCATTTGCAAATCCCTTCTTTCCGTTCCCGATGTCCCTTTGGGCCAGTTCAACCACACTAATCGGTGAGTTGAGGTACTCTATTGCCTCGACATATATGTTGGAGCTATTATTATGACCCTAGGTGTCTTAGGGAGTCACCTAGTAATCTAGCAATGTTTTGTGTTCCCGGTGTGATGATTCTGGCCACCATTCTCGAAAGCATCCCGTGATGCCATTTAGTAGTAGGTATTCTACTCCTGGGTTCTTGACCCAAGATTCACTCTACTTACCTCGTGTTGACAATGTTGCTCGTACCTTTAGGATATTAGTAACCTTTGCGATAGTCCTCGAGGTCCGTGGTATTTCCTTCTTCCAAATACTATGAACCACTTATGGCAGAAGTTTGTTGGATCAAAAGATCACAACAGGAGTGCTCTCGACAAGTTCTCCATTCAAATTGTGAATCTGCCAGTCCTTCTTCTTCTGCATGGGTTATCCGGAAGAAATATGGTGAACTTGTTCGACATACTAATCCATGCGTCCACAACTCCAGAAGTTATATGCTCCTTGGGTTGTCCATTTTTAGTTTATTCCGACCATCATCTATCAGTTGATAGTCAAGAGTATGTGTGCAATCTTGTTCATCGATGCCTATTATTCTTGTGGTCCGTCAAGCCGTTCTATTTCAGAATGACTAGGAGAAACAAACTCCAGTACCTCATCCATTCCTAGGATTGGGTCAAAGTAGTTGTACTCCGTAGATCAAAATGCTAATCCAACTTTTGTTCTGCTCTACCTTGGAGTGTTGCCCTCTTTATCTCAGGAATCTCATGAGGATTGCACCAACCCTTATGAATTCTTGTTGAAGTGATACTTCTCGCCATTATTGTTCATTCCTCGGTCTCCATGTTATTGTAACCAGAATACTGACAAGTGAATTGTGATGTGTGAAATCAATGCTCCTAGCAACCACGTTGTCTGGTAGTTAATGGAAAACAATCTCATTCTTAGCGTGTTGGTTATTCAATCATCATCGTGAGATTGATCGTGTTATCTAGTCCATTTTTCCTGGTGCACTCTTTGGTCAACGAGTTAGGATTGTATCAATCCCTCGCTCTTCTTGATCATATCGTCTTGCCCTGAAAAGCAAGATTGTTCTCGAGCTTAGTAACATATCGGTGGTTCATGATTTTCCGATTATCTTCTTGGAAGTATCACCAGGTTGTCCCCTGACTGTTATGTTGAGCTCTTGGTCAAGTTGGTTTCTTGTAACCACCCCTTCTCCAAGAATCTGTGCTGGATACCCCTGAGCTAGTTGGTTAAGCCAAACAACAACTTGGAGATTTGGAAGACAAAAGCTTGTCTTGCTTATTTCGTGTTAAGGGATATCTTTTGTGTGTGTGTGTGTTGAAGAAAGATGATATCTTCATCGATTGGTCCTCGTGATCAGTTATTGGATCTATTGTCTTGTCCAAACTATGATTTGAGTGTGGGCTATCCTCAAATCAAATCAGAACCAACGATGTTCGTAATGTTGTCCTACTCGAGGTTGATTCCTCGGGCATACACCATTACATCCTTTGGTCTGACCAATGATATCGCCGTGTTCACTTAATTGTGGAATTCCATCTATATGGAAGCCTGGATGGTTGTTTGTTGAGCCCATTGACAACATTTTCATCTTGTCCATGATTCATGTTGAACATCTAAGTTAGCGTTGGAAACTTTGAAAGCATTTCTTCATGCTAGCTCATGAAGCATATGTTTGGATGAAAGAAGTGACTACCTCTGATTCACGTGCATTTGGTGAAAGTTGCCACCGTGAATTCGAGAAAGTAGTTTTGCTTCCTCTGGAATCATCCCAAGTTAGTCATGCACGTGTGAAGTATTCTATGGTCTGGAGACTTGCAACCTTCGTTCCATATGTATCCCTAGCACAGTAAGCCACTAATTGACTTGTTCTAGGAGAAGAAGTTCCTTCTTAAGAGCTAATCATGACTTAAGTAAGGACTTTGCTATCCTCGATGATGGTTCCCAACCAGAACTCGGTAGTGTTTGTTGTTAGACTTCCATGTGGTCATGCTTGTCTTGGACAACGTGTTCACATGTGTGTAGCAGAACCAGCTCATATTTGGGAGCTTGCTATCGTTGTTCATTTCCTGAGAATCTCGCAACGTTATCTCGTCGAATTGTGTTGCAAACTTTCTTTTGTAGACATGTTGAGTCTGAAGTATCCTGTTACTAACCAGATCTGAATCTCGGGAAGATATGATGGTTGGAACATTCCATCATTTGCATTTTGTTACTAGCTTACACCATCTTTGTGCCATTTCACTATGGGCTTCCTCCATAGTAATTCTTATTCAGGATCATCTTCAAAAGTGGTCCTACCATGGATTCCACCCATTTCCGATGATAAGCAAATCATCCATTGTGTTGTCTTCAACAAGGTAGTCCACATCATCCATTCTAGTCTGAGTATGCCATTCTACCGCATTCCGCCAATGATTGTTGTGTTTTTGCATTAGGCTGGTATAAAGAGTTTCAATGATCTGTTAAATAAAAGTAATTCTTTTTGCCACTTAATGTAATATTTCTGTGAGTCACCTTTCTTAAGATGTCTTGATGTGGTATCATGGCAACTCAACTCCTCGCTACGTTGACAACCGTTCACCACCCTCTTAAGTGTGGAATTGTTGCCTACCAATTTGAACCTTTGTCATCTATTACCTCCCATCTCTCTCGATGTGTGTTTTGTGTGTCAGCCCAAGAGATGTTTCAACGTCTCACTCCATGAGTTGATCTTGAGTTGCTCGATCATTGAGAAGATCGTTTCCTGTAGAGTTTCCTTCCATCGTCATCATGTTGGATGAAGATCTCGAAAGCAAAGATGTCAAGATCGACTTGAGTTATCAAATCAACATCCTCGGGGAAGATATCTTGATTGTGAAGAATGTGTTAGCTTGTGTTCCTCTGTCTTATTACCTCACGACTCGAATCTCGGGACGAGATTCTTGTTTAGTAGGGGTGAGTTGTCATGGCCCTAGATTTGCTTGTAACTAGTTGCATGAAAGCATTCATGTCATCATGTTTAAATTTAAGAAATTTGAACTGGGGATTGATAAACCCTAGCACAAATGCAATTGAAATAGGTTCAACCAAAATATTTTCAATGACCTCAAAATATCCTTTTAAAATGTTCATGATTTATGGAAAAAGGTGAAAGCCTCTACCAGAGATGATGCATATTTTTCCAGGACATTTTGGTCATTGAATTAAATCATTCTGGTATTTGAGTTGGAGTTTAAAATTTACCATTAAATATTGGTTGCTCCAAATATTCTGAAATTTGTTGTGTGGTTTGAAAATAATTCAAATATTCCTCAAAAAAAATTACATAATTAACCAAAGTGTTTTGGTTAGTATTTTATTTGCAAACAGTAGCAGAAATTAGAAAAACTAAAACAAATAAGAGAGAGAGGGAGAAAGCACTTACCTGGCGCTCATCTGGCAGCCCATCTGGCAGGCCCAGCCCACCAGGGGCAGGGAGGTCTTCTTCCTCCCGCCAGTCGGATGCACAACGCGTGCCCGAGGTGCGCACGGCCACCGCACGCCACCTCCCGTGACCCCTGGAGATGCCACGCAGACCCCCTCGACTCTCTCTCACTCTCCCTTCGCTCTCTGCTCTCTCCCCTGGCCTCTAGCCCCTCTCCCGAGCAGACCCAAACCCGCTCGTCGCCACCGACGCCGTTCACATAGCGACTATGCCCCTCTGGGCCTCTCATCTTACCCCAGAGCCCCGCCTCGCCGCCTGCTACGTCCTCAACGAGCCAGGCGACCTGGGAAGCTCTGCATCAACGCCATCTCCATCTTCTTCATCGTCGGCCACTGAAGCTCGCCAGCGTGGATTCGCGAGCTCCAGACCCTCCCCGGCCTCGCTGTTGACTCTGCTGGATTCGCCGTGAGCCCCTTTCTCTTTCCCCTCTCTCCCCGTGCTCGTCCACGCCTTCTAGCAACCGTGGTAATCGGAGCGGATTGCTCCTCGCCGCCGGCCATGTCGCCACCGCAGCTACGGCCGTGCAAGCACGCGTCCAAGCTTACCACTGAGCTCACCGCACCCCCACGAGTCCAACGCTCCTAACCGCGGCTCCTGCCTTGCCCTGCACCATCGACTCGTTCGAGCCCGAACGCCGGCCACCGCACTTGCCATCACCTGCCGACATTCTGGGCCATCTCCGGCGAAGCAGAGCACCACTGGATTCACGCAAGCGCCAGCAACCCGTAGCCACAAACCGCTCGTCGAAGGGTGGCCCGTAGAGCAAACCTGACGTGGGCACCGCCGTGGCCTATCGTCGCCAGCGGTTAAACGCCGGTGGCTGATATGGCACCATTAGTTTAGGTGCTAATCATGTTTAGTTATTGCCTGTGTCAATGACATGGGGGTCCTCGAGCATAATTAGGTTAGTCTAATTTTCTGTTAAGATTAGTACTAATACGTGTGGACCCCACGTGTCAGCTTTGACTTTGGTCAAGTCAACATGGAGCGGTCCCACCTGTCATCCACCAAACCAGTCTGAGACATTGACGTATGGGTCCCACAGGTCAGCTTTGACCTGGCCGACCTAGTTGACCTGCTGACGTCACAGCTATGTCATGCTGACGCATTAAATCATTCGCTAGATTTTAAATAATTAGAAAATTCTAGAAAATGTCTAAAACTTCTAAAAATAATAGAAATTCAACCGTAGCTCAGAATGAAATAATTTATATTTGAAAAATTATCAGAAAAATTCGAGGAATCCATCTGTACCTTTTTCATGCATGTTTGAACAATGTTTGTCCTCTGTTTTTGGCAAAACAAATAAAGGGCATTTAAATAATTATATATGCAGTTGGAATTTGAATCATGTATTCAAACCAACTTCATTTAAATCATAGCTAGATGTATTAGCTCAAATTAATAGCATATTGCCATGTCATGATCATGCATCATATCATGCATTGCATTGATAGTGTTCTTTCTGTGTTTGCCGGTGGTTGTTCCCCCTCGGTAGACGATGTTTCGATGATGTGATCGATGACACCGATGAAGAGCTATACTATCTTCAGAAGTGCCAGGAAAGCAAAACCCCCTTGTTCATTCCGATACAATCCCACTCTCTCGCTCCTGCTCTTTTTTACTGCATTAGGACAACAACGATTCAACTGTTACATGCTGCGGTAGATGAACCCCTTTCCTCTGCATGACCTGTCATTGCCACAGTAAATAGATGAAACCCACTAGCATGAGTAGGAACTGTTTGAGCCCTGATGTGCCTACTCATTCATGCTTGTTGTCATGCCTGCTACTGCTTAGAGTTGATTTAGGTTTGATTCATCGGGAATGAATTGGAACGTGGTGAACATGTCCTACCGTTGAGAGCTAAGTGTGTGAACACGATTTGGTAAAGGTAGCGGTGAGAGGCCATGTAGGAGTACATGGTGGGTTGTCTCATTGCAGCCGTCCTTAGGAACTGAGTTCTGTGTTTGTAATCCATGAACAGTTACTACCACACATTGGGTTCCGGTAACTCGGCCCCTCTCGGCTTATTAATCAACTCGATCTCTGTCCAGGAGTTGCAACTAGTTTTTGATGTTTGTAGGTAGTGTTAGTAGTCTACCAAGTGGCACCCGGTACAGGTGGGCTTGGGTTAGACTAGGCACATTGCCACGGTGTACCATGTGGCACCCGGATGGTGGGCTTGGGAACCCTTCACACATCGTTTGGGGTCATGAGCGACACCCCGGCCAGATCTCCTTGTGGATGGAACCCTAATAGGCGATAAACCTAGATGAGAGACTTGTGTGGTTAGTCAGATCGTAGCCTACTCCCTCGCCCGGCTTCCGCTTGAAGGTTGCCGAGGTACATGATGTGTACAGGGCGATAAGTGGCGAGAGCGTCTGTGAAGAAGTACACCCCTACAGGGTTATCATTATCTATTTGAATATCCGGATTCCTCGGATATGGAAACTTGGACCCCTTGCATAGTTCATAGACAAGTGAAAGTGGATACTCTAAAATGCGCAAGATAAGCGTGAGTGCTATGGATGGCATTCTCGTAGGGAGACGGGAGCGGATCCATAGTGGTGTATTGATATGGTGAATATCTGGACTCGTGTGCGCCACCTCAAAAGAGTTACGGTGGTAGTGGCCCCCTCAGGCCTCTCTGCCTCTTCTAACCTGGGCCTGAGAGTAGTGGTCCTACTCGCTGCCTCGGTTCCCACAAGCCTCAGCTTCAGGGCGTGCCGACCTTCAAGATCCCCGTGAACCTCGGCCACCCGGCGGTCAATTTCCTCCTGGACCTTGGCCTCACGAACCCCGATGACATCTTCCGCTTGGGCAACCTGACGTTCCCTCGCCTCCAGTTGCTCAAGCTCAAGGCTACGCTCTACGGCTTCTAGGGCCAACGCCTCATCACGCTTCTGGACCTCATCTTCCTCGACAGGCGTCCCCCTCAGTGACGCGAGAGCGGCCTTACGCGCCTCCACTTGCTGCTCGAGGGACGCGCCCCAAGCGTGGAGCTCCCACACGTGCTTCTCCGCAGCCTCGCGACGGCGGTCAGCTTCACGAGCCTCCTCCAAAGCTCGGGACAGGCCTCACAGGAGGCCGCAAGAGAGGCCTCAGCCTTCGTGTTTTCTAGCTCGCGCTGGTAGCGCCCAAGGTTGATGGCCACTTTCCGCCTGTGCCACTCCTGCGCCAGTCGCAGACCCTCGGCCTCGAGGCGCGTGTTGACACCCACAAGCTCTTCACCAAGTCGGCTCATCGCACCCATCGCCTCCTGGAAGAGCTCGCGAAGAACAACACTCTTCTCGCGCTCGAACTCCGACGCACGACCCACCTCGTCCTCCGCCACGGGGGCTGCAGGCGGAACGCGGAGCGGGCACTAGTGCAGAACCAGGGTTTAGCGCCGGTTCGTAAGGGCCTTTAGTGCCGGTTCCACAACCGGCACTAAAGAGTGGAGACTCAAGCCCCCCCTTTACTACCGGTTCGGCACGAACCGGCGCTAAAGTGCCACCACGTGGCACGAGCCAGGCCCGGGTGCTGGTAGACCATTAGTACCGGCACTAAATGTTTGGGGGGGTTTGGTTTTATTTTTTATTTTTCCATTAATTTTGTGTTTTCCATTTAATTCTTTTTTGTTTGCTGGTATTTTATGATACTACGTATTGTACACGTTATGCATATATAAAAATAGATTTTCTCGTAGAACCAATCATCGAATGTTTCACAACCAGCATTAATTATTCACACATGTATATATATATATATATATAATTTCTCCTACATGTTTCCTTGGTGCCTTCGGAGCACGATGACAAGTGGTTCATGGGGCCGGTAGCGGGTAATAGTATTCTCCTTTGGGATCTATGACCTGGTCGAGCAAAAATCCCGCTATTTCCTATGCGCTCCGTTGGTAGGAGCTTCTCCCGCACCTCTTTGAACTGTTAAGAAGGAGATCAATCTGCATGTGTATTAGTTGTGTGACTAGATATTGATAATGATGTAAATATTATGAATAGTGTTCTGGCAAACGTACCCATTCCTGTCTATCAGATTTGCTCCTTTCGGATGCCATCATGCGAATGTTCTCACAAACATAGTATGCACACAGATCAGTCCCCAGAGCCTGCTTCAGGGCCTTTACGAGAATGTAATTTAATCAGTTAATCATTAATCAAGCATGATAATTAATTAATGGTATTGAAACAAGAATTTAAGTGATTGTAATTTAGCCAGTAATACTTAATTACTTACCTTGGGTCGAAACCAATACATCTTTTGTCGCCATTTGCCTGGAGTCACCTTGATGTACTTTGCCCAAGCCCTGCCCGCCAGCAAAGAAAATGAATAAAGGGGTTATTAAATAGTTGATATTAGGAAATGACGAACTAATTAAATAGGACGAGATATAGTGAATAATGATTGAAATTACCTGCCGACTATCCCCTTCACGATGGCGAAGTCACTTTCTTCCTTAAGTAGTGACTCTAGTACTTCAACTGTTCCTTTATCAACTTTAATGACTAACATGATGCAATGGTAACTGCATGCGCACACGTTTGCATGTCTTAATTAAGCGGGCATGTGCACAACACTAATCAACTAGCCTAAACCCTATACACTTAATTATTAACATCTAGTTAGCTAGTAAGCAAAAACAAAATTTGTAGTACAAGACAGTGTGACTCACAGGAAGTTGTAATGAAGTAATATATCTTCATTGCTATTGAGGCGCTTCAAGAACTCTAGCATGCTTTCATCTAAACTTGCTCGACAACTTGGAAGTTGCCATGTGTATTCATTAACGGTATTTGGGTCAATGAACCCAATGCCATAGCGTCTAGATTTTTTCATTTCATACACCTTCATCCTGCATAATACGACATAAAAGAATATAGTGAGGATAATTACAGGTAATGATTGATCAAAATGATCACTACAGCTAGCTTGAGACTGAAGTTACAGAAAGAAATCACTTATAGACAATAGCAACTGACGAGGGATTTGTCGAGGGCGTCTTGATTGTATAATTGAAATAGTTCTGAACACTCAACAGATAGTGCTTTCTCATGGGGGTAATGCCCCTCCTTGACATTCACCATGAGGGACTCTCGAATGGAAATCTTGGTAATGTTCATGTACGACTGATGCAATTCATACATTCTCGTTGGGAGTTTCTTGACATCCTCGGGCTTGACCAAAGGTTGGCCCCGGACATATTTCCGTTTTATTTCGTCCTCTCTAAGAGGAGACATGGGCTCGATGTCAAGGAGTTGTCCAACACTGATATTGAGCATTTTAGCCGTGCTTATAAGATCCTCGGTTATTACCAGATTGTTCAGCTGGGGAACTGTTTGCCCACAATAATATAGGGCGCGCGTACTCTCATGTGTTGTTGGCACAACAAGCGGGGGGTCGATTGCACCGCCTGTTCTCCCGGCTGGGCAACGGTTTTCCCGCATTTTTTGCCAGCTGCTTGTTGTCTCGAGCTCGATCTCGCTTCCTTCTGTAGTCGTGCTCGATGTGCCTTCCTGATTTGGCGCTCATAGTCTGAGTCAACAGGCTTGGGAGCTGGTGGTCTAGCCATACGAATGAAGTGGTCAATCTTTTCCTCAGGAACTTTCTACCTTGGCGGCGGTGCTGGTTTCGGTCCAAAATGGGGGCCCACTTGGGCCATAACTATGGCATTGTTTTGCTCCTCGGTCATGTCGTAAGGCCTATGAGGAAGAGGACCGAAGTTTGGACCATATTTATATCGCTCGCCTTCACATGTACCTCCTGTACTACCTCGACTCGTACCGCTACGCACCATTGCTGCGGCGTGTCTCTTCTTCGATTGCTGAGGCGGCGGAGACGGCTGACGTGGCTAAGTTGGAGTAGGTGTCTGCTCACGCATTGGTGGACTTGGAGGAGCGGCTGTCTGCTAACACGGTGGTGGACTTCGAGGAGGAGTCGGCTCACGCGTTCGTGGACTTGAAGTAGCGGGAGTCTGCTGACACGATGGCGGACTTCGAGGAGGAGTCGGCTCACGCATTTGTGGACTTGGAGGAGCGGGAGTCTGCTGACTTGGTGGCGGACATGGAGGAGTCTACTGACTCGGTGGCGAACTTTGAGGAGGAGTCGGCTGACGCGGTGTCGGTGGCCTTCAAAAGATGATACAATCCGTTCTCCATAGGATGATACGATGTATGGCCTCTCCCAGTGTGTGCTCGTCGTCACCTCCAGGAATGTCAAACTCTAGCCCCGAATATTGGTCCACCATCTCATCAAGCAAGACACGAGCATAGCCCGTTGGAATCGGGGTGCAGTGAAATGTTGCTTCGGGGGTATTTGTAAAAGCAATGTCGTCCTCCACCTTCATGGATATGTTCTTCATTTTGAAGTGTACCTCACAGTTAGTGTTCTCTATGATGTCATCCACAGGGTATGTATCCAGCAGTGCGTCGCCCGGGGAGGAAGCAACGCTGCTTCTCGGCATGGATGGGACGGTGCTATCCAATGCTGGATCATCCTCTTGCTGCTACCGCTGCTGAGACCCCCTTTCCTGGCTAAGTGAATCGATCTGCTGCTGCTGCCGCTGGAAATTTGAGTGAAAAGTCCGCGTGCCTTCACTACAAAAAAAGACATATCCGTGACATTTTGGGTCGAACGAATTTTTTTCCTGTCATACATATGACACTTCTATGAGGATAATTGTGACAAAACCCGGTATCATCATAGATGTGGTGGGATCCTACTTCTATGACAAAAAAGCATGACAGAAAATGGGATTTTTATCATGGGCGGGCTGGAGACGCAGCTGCATGACATCCTTTGGGCCGTCCATGACGGAAAAAACCATGGTAGAAGCGAGGGGGAGGAAAATTTTGAGGAGTTCCCGGTTATGGTGGGAGGTCGGGGCCCGAGCGATGCGTGTTTCTCTCGTACACGTACGCGCGTGTGTGTGAGGGCGTTGGCTCTAACTGAACCCGAGCGATTGCACTGCAGGCTACGCGTTACTGAACCCGAGCGATCGACCGATGGCTGTTAATTGAACCCAATCGCGCGATTCCTTCGCTACTCCTGCTAACTGAAGCCGATCGATTGGATGAAAAGTGAGCATTGCGGGGGGGGGGGTTGAATGAACAATGAGCGATGGCATTGCCTCTGGATGAATAGGACCCCGTGGTGTGGTGGAGGGCTGGATGAACAGTAGACGGTGGAGGGCTGGATGAACAGTAGACAATGGAGGGGTGCCCGTGGAGGGGTGGTTGAACAGGACCCCGTGGTGTGGAGGGCTGGATGAACAGTAGACGGTGGAGGGGTGGTTGAACAGTAGCCAGAGGAGTAGCGCGCAGTGAAGGCTGGATGAACAGGAGCCCGTGGAGGCTGGAGGAGGTCGATTGTGGAGATGAACAGTATCCCGTGGAGTCCCGTTTTGCGGTACGCCACACCCCTCCCGATGAACAGGACCCCCGTCTCGACCGTAGGAGGTCCGTTTCCTCCGTTTTGCGGTACGCCAGGCCTCGTTTCCATCGCCTGTTCCGTCCAAGCCCTCCCATTGAACACGACCATGCATTCCATTCTGACCCAGCCTGTTGGCTCCCACGCGTTTCGTTGCCTCCCGATGAACACGACGCATTCCGTTGCCTCCCGATGAACACGACGCATTCCGTTGCTTCCCCATGAACACGACGACGACGTTGTTTCTCCATTCCGACCCAGCCATGTACCCGAGCCCTCGCCGTACGTATGCGTGAGTATGCGTTCGAGACCCCGCCCGTATGTACACATACGTGGCCGTATTTTCTTTCTTGCACACTAGCCGTTGTACGTACGTGTACATGCTACGTGCGCGCCTCTACTATGACACGTGCGCGCCTCTACATCCACCAGTATATATGTACGTACACGTTTGCGACCAGAATAACAACGCTACATATGCTTCGACCAGGTGGGTCCCGACTGTCACGCACTTCCTTGCGTGTGAAGATGTAGCTGGTGGGTCCCAGCAGTCAGGGGGGTGAATCGTTTTTTTCCCGGACGCACTTCCTTTCATGCGAAGATGTAGCTGGTCGGTCCCAGCAGTCAGGGGGCGAATCTTTTTTTTCTCGAACGCACTTCCTTGCATGCGAAGATGTAGCTGGTGGGTCCTAGCAGTCAGGGGGAAACGTTTTTTTCGCGAAATACAATGGCCCGTCCGGTGGGTCCCAGCTGTCAGGTGGAGGAATCATTATTTTCCGGGTAATAAGGAGGCACTTCCTTGCTGCGGCCGTGGACCCAGCTGTCAGCCTCTCCACGTACAGTCCACGTCTGATGGAAGTCGTTCCTTGACCACGTTGAGCACGCCGCGCCGAGAGCACCAGGGCGGTGGACGATGGCGAGGCCTAGGAAGGGGACGACGCGGAGCCGGGGAAGACGCGATAGTGGAAGCCCACGTAGAGAGGAGTGCGAGGGTTCACTGGTTCGGCTGCGGTGTGAGGCTGCCATCGCCGCAGGGCCTGGCCAACTGTGGGAATAGTAGGGGGCGGTGAGGCCTCTTCGGAAGCACATCTGGCCACGGGAGGCAGAAGCATGCGACACGACCGGCGCTGCTTTGGGCGGCTGGAGCAAGAAGACCATAGGTTGAAGAAGCACTACGGCCGTTGGATGGACATCGTACGGTCACTTGAGCTAGAATCATTTATACTGACTAAGTTGACAAAGCCCTCCGTCCCGTCAACTTAGTAGGCCCATAAGTCAGCCTCCCACCAAGGTGGGTCCCATCTAGCAGGGGCTATTCATTTTTTGTGCGTAATAAAGAGGCACTTCCGGTGGGTCCGACCTGACAGCAGGGGGGACGTTTTTTCGCGAAATACGATGGCCCGTCGGGTGGGTCCCAGCAGTTAGGGGCAAACATTTTTTTTCTGCAAAATACTGGTGGGCGTCCGGTGGGTCCCTGCTGTCAGGTGGAGGAATAATTATTTTCCGCGTAATAAGGAGGCACTTCCTTGCGGCTGCAATGGACCCAGCTGGCAGCCTCTCCACGTACAGTATTCTTCCGATGGAATTCGGTCATTGACCATATTGACCACGCCGCGGCGAGAGCACCACGGCGGTTGATGATGGCGAGGCCTAGGAAGGGGACGACGCGGAACCGGGGAAGACGGAGCAATCGATGCCCACGCGGAGAGCAGTATGAGGGTTCACTAGTTCGTCTGCGCTACCGTCGCCGCAGAATAACAGGGGGTGTGTGTGAGTGGAGTGGAGGGATGGCCTGGCCAGCGGTGGGAGTAGTATGGGGGTGCTGAGGCCTCCGCAGCAGCTCAGCCGGCCACAGAAGGCAGGAGCAGGCGGCACGACCGGCACTGCTTTGGGCGGCTGGAGCAAGAAGACAAGTGGTTGAAGAAGCACTACGGCCATTGGATGGACATCATACGTTCAGTGGAGCTAGAATCGTGCATATAGACAAAGTTGACAAAGCCCTTCGTCCCCGTCAACTTAGTAGGCGCACTATACTGGGTCCCAGCTAGCAGGGGGAGTATTCATTTTTTTGTGCGTAATAACGAGGCACTTCCTTGCATGCGAAGATATAGCTGGTGGGTCCGAACTGTCAGCGGCGATAACATTTTTTTCATGAAATACAGAGGCCCTTTCGATGGGTCCCAGATGTCAGGTGGAGGAATCATTATTTTGCACGTAATAAGGAGGCATTTCCTTGTGTGCGGCCGTGGACCCAGCTGTCAGCCTCTCCACGTACAGTCCACTTCAGATGCATGTCGGTCATTGACCACGTTGACCACGACACGGAGGCAGGGGAGACTCGGTAGTTGTTTTTGTTTCCCACGCGGAGGGGAGTACAACTATACGAGGGTTTACTGGTTCGTCTGCCGTCGCCGGAGAATAGCAGCAGGTGTGAGTGAGTAGAGGGATGGCTAGGCCAGCGATGGGAGTACGGTGAGGCCTGCGCGGCAGCACAGTTGGCCGCATGGAGGAGGGAGCAGGTAGTCCTGTCGGCGCTTGTTTGAGCGGCTGGAGCAGGAAGAGCAGAGATTGAAGAAGCACGACGGCCATTGGATGGACATCCAATAGTATACACGCCATCTGTGGAAAGCCTCAAATCTGTGGAAAAAAGCATACAACCCATCTGCCATTATTTCAAATAATTTACAGCCCATTTTCTAATTCTTACGGGTTTTTTTGGAACCCATATTCTTTTTGTTAGCATTACAGCCCATATTGTGGCCACTGTTAAAAAACTATACGGAATTTTGCATATGTCGGTGCGGTCTGAACTGTTTTTAATCCTTAAATTTCGAGTCACATTCAGACTGATTTTAAAAATAAATGTATATCAATATAAAATCCTATAAATTGTCCACGCATAAAAATCAATGCAATTTAAAATCTCGAAATGAAAAAAGATATTTGAAACTAATTGCCGGTTTGATGTGTTTTAAAAATGTACAGCCGATTTCTCATTACTGATAGGCCATTTTCTCGGCCAGATTTGCAGCCCAACAGGCCTGATAAAGCGACTTACTTGACAAATCACAAAAAAACTGGGCTAGCCATTTTCAGATAAATGCCACTCCAATTATGGCGATTCATAAAAATGTCACTGCAATTTCCGAACTTTGAAAAATGCCACTGCAATTTTTGCAAACTTTGAAAAATGCCACTGCAGTTTGCAAACTTTGAAAAACGCCACTCCAGACTTCGAAAAATGCCACTAGAAATGACATGAAATGGCATTTTTCAAAGTTTGGAAATTGCAGTGGCATTTGCCGGATACACCAGATTTGGAGTGGCATTTATCAAATTAACCCAAAACAAAAATAACTAGGCGAGCTGTTGGGTCCCTAGTTTCAGCCGCTCGTTGTGCAATTCTCTCGTTTATTGACTACGTTGACAATGGCATGGGACCCAGATGTCAGAAATCCACTAGGAGGAGCCATTTTTTGGGCTTGAAATAAGGAGGCACTTGCTTGCGTACTGCCATGACCTTGGCGGGTCCCTGTTGTCATCCTCTCCACGTACAATGATCTCGTGATTGTGTACGCGTCAACTTGCTAGGCCCGCAAGTCAGCCTCTAAACCCGTGGAGGACAAATACAACCCATTTAAAAAAATAACAACCCATTCCATACGTTCAAACGGAAAGTTCAACATTCAGTGCAAAGTAACAGGTCTGATCCACATGTAGAGTACTGAACTTCCACGTTGACAACCATCATAGCCAAGTTAACTATCTAATCCCACTAATACTCTAGTAGCGTACAAGTACTAACTTACTCTTAGCTAACTAGACGATGTCGGCCGCCATCTGTGGTACACGCTAAACGCTGGCACCAGCGTCGTGCGCCTCGCCTCGGACTTGCAAGAGGTGCGACAGGGCGTGTTGCTCGCGCGCGTTGGCCCTTTCCATGCCGGCGTGGTCTACCGAAGCTTCGGCTTCCAAGCGGGAAACCCACTGGATGAGCTGGTAGTAAAAATCAGCATCGCGAATGCGTGCCTGCCCGACAGCCTCCAGGGCTATTTGCCGGGCGCCGGCCTCCACGTAGTCAGCCCAGTTGCGGGTGCTCTGCTCGCGACTCAGAGCGTCGGTGCGCTGCTGCTCCATGTCCCGTTGGCGGTGCAAATCGGCGATACGCTGCTCCTCCGCCAGGCCCTCGCGCTCCAACAACTGCTGCTCCTCCGCCATGCGGTCGCGCTTGAACAACTCCTCGATCTCTGCATTGCCATCTAAAGACAGATAGAATGCCTCCTCCCGCCGTCTGCCTTTCGGTGAAAACCCGAACACTAGTTCTGGCGGTGACCGCCTCCAGCGTCGCCTACCGCGGACGGGCGGGGGCATGGCGGACGTGGCGAGCGATGTTGGGCCGGTGGGGCTTATGAGGATATGGCGAGTTGTGTCATGGTGGCACCGGAGTAGGCCAGGAAACAGTACTTATAGGCGGAAGGTAGCGCGACGGTCATCGGAATTCAATGCATAATGGCTTAGCGCGCTAGCTTGCCGTGGAAAACTAGAGAAACTGAAATTATGACTGTGCCGTCCCGTCCCGTCTATGTCGCACGCCGGCATGGCGGTGAAACGAGTGCACTCGAATCATCTCCCTCCTTGTCAATAACGATTCCACGGATTTAAAAAGCCCGCAACAATTAAAGCGTATCTTTTTTCGCATCAGTTAGCTCCCTTAATTACGGCCGGCTGCATGCAGGCAGTCAGAATCGCTCGCAGGCAGTACGTGAAGTAGCATGCAACGAGTCGCCGCCGAGGGCACGCTTGCAGCCACTTCTGCATGCTGTTAATTATTGCCATGCCTTGGTCTTGTTGCTTTGCTCACGGGACTAATAAACCCGGCGGAGGGAGTACCTTGGTTGGTGAGAGGTTTGAATTAAGCCCTGCAAACCGGAAAGGAGGTACTAGTACGTGCGTCATCCGCTATTTATTCATGTAGAATAGAGTAGGTCGTTTCTTGAATTGAGCCCTACAAACCGGAAAGGAGGTGGTACGTGCGTGATCCGCTATTTATCCGTGTAGGATCGATAGTGTAGCTTCTCAGTTTGTTCAGAGGTAGGCATTTTTATCCGTGTAGGATCGATAGTGTAGCTTGTCAGTTTCTTCATAGGTAGGCATTTTTATTCAAAAAACTGCCACTTCGCATCTTGCGTCGCATATAAAACTGCCAGCAGGGCATTTGTAGGATATCTATTGATCGATCAGTAACTTGTAAACACTGAGTGAACATAAATGAGTAACTATTAATGCATCTCCATGATTCACAGATCATATACAAATATGTAGCTCCAAAAGCAAAGATCAGCCACTTCGGATCTTGCGTGAAAACTCAAACTAACTAGTACGATTCCCATACATAAGATCAACATGTTAATGCAACTCAATGATTAACAGATCATATACAAATATGTAGCTCCAAAAGCAAAGATCTAGAAAAAACATATGTTCTTCCTACTAACATGGATGCTTCTCTTGGCCAACATTCAGTACAGACTGAAAGACAAATTTGTTTGTGAAGTCTACAATTCCTCTTGCAAACGTAAGTGGTTTCACCATTAGTTGGAATCATGAGAATGAACCACACATGATGGAGGAACATCCACTTCAATATGATTTGGTCTTCTCTCGATCACACCGCGATACTATTTTCGGAATACAAACTTTAACTTAGGCAAAATGATGCCCATTGTATAATTAGACCAAAGCAATGAAGCACCTAGTGTTGGCCAATAAATAGTACAGTACTACTTTTCTGCAGTCCATGAAGTCACTATCCAATCTTTCTGTGTCTATTTTCAAATGGCACTGCATGCAGTGACTATACTATTCTCTTGTGCAGTTGAACCAAAATTGCAGACACTTTGTTTGTTTGCCAAATAGCAACGGGCAGACATCTCCATCTGCACAAATATCAAGCAGCTAGTAAACATATACCACAACTTGTATTTTCGGTTTAAACATGTCTCTTCCGCTTAGCATCTGTCATGTTCTGCACTGGACAATGTGATACAGTTATGTTTTGCCCTGGAAAATTACATGCTGAATTGATTTGCAGGTTCAGAGCAGAAATATAGCGCCTATTTTTCATCAGACCAAGGATATCCATGTTCTCAGTGATGGAAGAGGTGAAATCGATACAACCGAAATTGAGCATCGAATCATTGAATCCTGTCCTGCACCTCCAATGTAGGTCCACCCTGCCAATAAATTCACATGCAAACCACTAGTATTACTATCTAATGATAGTACAAAAAGAGTAGCAAGATAGTAGCAAACCATGTACCTTCGTAATGAACAACTCATAGTTCCACCAATTGGATATAAAGGTTTTGAAAAAAACATGCTCCTAATGTTGAACCAGTTGGACTTTTTGTGCAGTTCCACTAAAATCGAGCATCCCTGTTTGCATAAATATCGAAAGTGTGATTACTCTAAAAGTGGCACTAGTTGAAGCATAGACTCACAAATATAAGAATTCCAATTTCTTAATGGGAAAAGGTAGCAAGACTGTTTCTAACCACCTGTTTGAAGGATTAAGTAAAGCAACAACGGCTGATGTGCAGTTCTACTAAAAAATGCCATCACCGCCTTGACAATTCAGTGACACTGTACAAAAGGAAATGACTTAACATTACATCATGATGTCAGGTATGTAGTTGACAGGCATTAGAGACAAACATACAGACCTCCTCCGATAACATAATGAACATTAATTTTAACAATGGTGTGACTAGCTTTACCGGGATAATTTGAGTGAACTCTACACCCTTTGTTCCTTAATATAAGACGTTTTCGCGGTTCAATTTAAAGTACCCAAACGTCTAGTATTTAGAAAAATAGGTAGTAGTTTTCTTGAGCACATATCTGGGAAAGCTTGCCACACTTTATTTATGTCCATACGCTAATTCAACACCATTCGAATACTACAAATATACACTAATCCAGTGGCTAGTGCAACAGTAAAGTAGTTAGTTTATTATAGGGTACAATACAATGGTTTTACTAAAGAGATTTCAATAAACTCTAGCACTGAAAGGTTTCTATAAGAATTAACAATACAAAATGTAAAGGTAACAAGTTTCAGCATTGGTATACTAGCTGTGCATGAGCATTAAACCAAATACAAAAGTCTGAAGGTAACTAGAATTATTAACTAATGACAGTATAAATTTTTTGCAAACCATGTACCTCCAAGGTAAATATCATATCGAACTCGGGGGGACCTTAAAAATTGCCATCCCAATCTTGATAATCGATCAAACATAAAAACTTGATCGAACGGATGAAGAGAACAACGGAGGAGGAGGTGCCCACTCTTGACCTTTCCTCTTGTATTCATAATTGTCTGTGAAGTTTAACCAAAATAAAATAATATCAACGCCTTGGCATTTTGGTGACACTGTACAAAAAAAATAACTTATCTCATGAAAGTGAGGTATGTAATCTATAAGCATTAACAGTGCAAAAATCTGAAGGTAGTAACAAGTTTCATTGTTGGTATACTGGCTGTGCAACAACATTAGAATGCCTTTGCTAAAAAATCTTTAATACATCCACAATCAACAGCTAACCCTGAAATAATCCAGTGACATTAAATGGCATTGCTTAAATTTATTGGTGGCATTAGACTGAGAGCGGCATTAGTTAAATGTGGCATCACTTTAGCAGTAGCATTGCTTGACTTGACTGCTCGCGTTATACTAACAGCAAAAAAAGTGGCAATAAGAGCATGGGAGGCCCATTCGGATAGTGGGCGCACCAGTACGATGTACCTCCATGGACGCAGAGTGGTGAGGGAGGTATGGTTGCCCAGAGCAACAAATATCCAGGCAGCATATGTGGATTACGTCCCATATTTGTTCTCTTTAGCCACCTTTTTCCTATGCGAGGACAACAAACCGATCGAACTGGTCATTCTCTATTGCGTTGTCATGCCTTTCTACCCTTCTTCAACCAAGAGACACGAGACTCGTTCCTTAGCTACTGGTTTTCCCCTTTTCAACCTAGATGCGGGTTCGATGCCTACTCTCTTGGACAGTACAGTCTCCCTTCCTTTCCTTATTCAACCCAGACATGGATTAGTCTGCATGAAGTAGGGTTTCCTTTAATAGTGAAAATTATGGTTTTCGTCTGCGTGGCCAGCACAGCAGAGGATAGCACATTGGGAAGATGGTGGAGTGGAAAATGATCCACATGCAACGACGTGGCAGATGGGGTAATAGAACAAGGTTATGGTTCTAAAAGAGGTAGCATACTTGAGGGTCGGCGGGAAGTGGCTTCGCTCGTGGTCGTCGTCCTCCGCACACACTATGGCAGCGAGCTTGGGGATGGAGGCCATCGCGTGCGGGCACTAGGTCTGAGAGGACGGCCTTGTCGTCCGTGCGTGACCTCGCTCGCCGACGATGAGTGCGTCAACGCTGCACGTCCTTTTCTTCCCCGGTGGATCTGTGACCACGGGTGAGGACGGTCTTGTCAGTTTCGAGCTGGTGTTCCCACCATCCTTCTTCAATATCATGACGCATGTCCTAGTTCATCTAGTCGACGAGATTGTCATCCTGGGGCCCGTATTTCTACACAATATGTTCCCCTTTGAGAGGTTCATGGGATTCCTAAAGAAATATGTCTGTAATCGTGCTAGGCTAGAAGGAAGCATCTCCATGGGCCATCAAACAAAGGATGTTATCGGGTTTTGTGTTGACTTCATTCCTGGCCTTAACAAGATAGGTCTCCCTAAATCGCGGTATGAGGGGAGACTGACTGGAAAAGGCACTCTTGGAGGAGACTCAATAATATGTAGGGACGGATATTCTTGGTCTCAAGAACACTACACAGTTCTACAGAACTCTACCTTGGTGACCTCGTATGTCGATGAACACAAGAACAGTCTGCGCTCCAAACACCCAGAGCAGTGCGACGACTGGATTACATGTGAACACACCAAGACTTTCAGCAGTTGGTTGGAAACACATCTCAGAGGTGACAACACTGTTTGTGATGAGTTGTACTTGTTGTCCAGGGGACCATCTTTGACTGTATTGACTTACAAAGGATACGAGATAAATGGGAATACATTTTACACGATCGCCCAAGATCAAAAGAGCACCAACCAAAACAGTGGTGTTCGCTTTGATGCAGCAACCGAGAGCGGAAAGGATACATATTATGGTTACATAGTGGACATATGGGAACTTGACTACGAACCTGATTTTAAGGTCCCTTTGTTTAAGTGCAAATGGCTCAATCTGTTAGGCGGCGGGGTACAGGTAGACCCATAGTACGGAATGACAACAGTGGATCTGAAAAATCTTGGGTACACTGACGAACCGTTCGTCCTAGCCAATGATGTGGCAGAGGTTATCTATGTGAAGGACATGTCTACCAAACCGAGAAAAAGAAAAGATAAGGAAGCGAATACATCATACGATGAGCCAAAGCGCCACATTGTTCTTTCAGGAAAAAGGGAAATCCTGGGAGTGGACGGCAAGACAGACATGTCTGAAGATTATGAAAAGTTTCATGAAATTCCTCCCTTCAATGTCAAGGCTGACCCAAGCATCCTGATAAACAATGAAGATTATCCATGGTTACGGCCCAATAAGCAAATGACACAAGCGAAGAAAAAGTGAAGACTTTCTCCCGCAACTTTGTAACACAGGAACATGCCACCATTGTCCGCTTTGTACATGCACATGCTATGTGGGTGAAATTATGATACCATCCCAACTTTCAACTTTTTCAGAGTTCATTTGAAATGCTTTCATGTCTTATGGTTCGGCCCTCGTAATACCATGACCATTAGTCCCTGGCCCATGCCAACTTTCAACTTTCAACTTTCTAAAACTAATGGCACTAACAGAAAGTTTATAAGCGAAGAAAAAGTCCCTGGCCCTCGCCCCTGGCCCATGACCATTAGTCCCGGTTTGTGCCACAACCCGGGACTAAAGGGTTGGTCCTCGTTGCGGGCCGAGTTTAGTCCCACCTCGCCAACCGAAGGGGGCTCACACCGGTTTATAAGCCCTTCCCTCTCTGCCTTGTTGAGCTCCTCTCAAAGTGAAAATAGATGCCCCAATAGAGAAAAGTTTAACCTAAATTCATAGTGAATTTCTCTGAAATTCATAGAAATTTTACTAGGAATTTAGGTTGAATTTTCTCTATAAGCGCATCTATTCTCATTTTTTTAGTAAGTTAATCACAAACTTGTGATTCAAACAATTTTCAAAGAATTCAAATTTTAACTATTCAAATTTGAAAACTAATGGCACTAACAGAAAGTTTATAATTTTTCTAAAACTAATGGCACTAACAGAAAGTTTATAATTTTGCTAACCTAAAAGCAAACAGAATTAAAAATTAAAGCAAAAAACAAAAGAAAATAAATAATGCAAAAAAACAAATCAAAAAATTCGGACAAAACTATTTTTATAGTAAAGTTAATCACAAAATAAAATAAATAAAGCAACAGAGAAAACAAAAAAACTAAAAAAGTGTTTTCAAATTTGGAAACTAATGGCACTAACAGAAAGTTTATAATTTTTCTAAACCTAATGGCACTAACAGAAAGTTTATAATTTTGCTAACCTAAAAGCAAATAGAATTAAAAATTAAAGCAAAAAACAAAAGAAAATAAATAATGCGAAAAACAAATCAAAAAAACAGGAAAAAACTATTTTTATAGTAAAGTTAATCACAAAATAAAATAAATAAAGCAACAAAGAAAACAAAAAAACTAAAATATTATTTTCAAATTTGAAAACTAATGGCATTAACAAAAAGTATATAATTTTTCTAAAACTAAAAGCATAAGGAATTAAAAAATAAAGCAAAAAACAAAAGAAAATAAATAAAGCAACAAAAAAACAAAAAACTGCCACCTACTGGGCCACCACGGCCTGAATACGACTAGAAACCCTACCATGGGCCAGGATTCAGGCCTGCAGCAGGCCCAGTAGGCCTACAGGCATTGCAGTGACAGATTAGGCCCGAAAGCCTGCAGTTGAGAGGAGCTCAGGAGGGTGGGCGCAGCAGCGCTTATAAACCACTCCCGAGCCCTCTCAACTAGCGAGGTGGGACTAAACTTTTGGGCGCGGGGCAGCACAAGGCCATTGGTCCCGGTTGCTGGCACCAACCGGGACTAAAGGGGGCATTGGTCACGGTTCGTGGCACCAACCATGACCAAAGGCTGCCGCTTCCCGCCCTTTGGGCTGCTGAAAAGAGGCCTTTGGTCCCGGTTGCTGGCACCAACCGGGACTAAAGGGGGAATTAGTCCCGGTTTATGCCACCAACCGGGACTAAAGCTTGGACTATATAACAAACACTTGTGAAAATTTTCAGTTTGCATCGCCAGTTCCTCTCTTCCCCACCGATGACGCCGTCAGGCTGCTCCACCTCGCCGTCTACGCCGCCGCCGCCAATGTCGTCGCCTCCACGAGCCCGAGTCGTCCTCATCGCCGGCATCCCCGAGCCCGCCGTCCTTGTTGTCCCCGTCGCTGCGTGCCTCCCCGAGCCCACCCCTCCTCGTCCCTGTCACCGGCCGCGCGCCGTCCCTGTCACCGCGTGCCGCCTCGAGCCCGCCGTCCTCGTCGCTGGACTCCTGCCATCGCCGCCCCCCTCGAAGTGAGCCCCCCCTTTCCCATGGTCCCGATCGAGTGCGGCCCTTGCTCTCTGCCCCTGCTCTGTGGTCGCCGCTGGCCCCGACGCATTGAAGAGTAGAAGGAGAGGAGAAGGAGAGGAGAGGAGAAGGAGTGGAGCAGCAGCAAACTTTTTTGAAATTTCTGAATTTTTTTACAGATATGAACAGTGCATATAGAGGGTGTTTGATCAAATGCTAGATGGCTTTGGGCATTTTTAGGATTTATGATATTTTTTGTGGTGAGTACTGATTCAAGACAAAGGTGATGGCAAAATTTCAGAATTTTTTGATTTGTTTAGAATAGGTTTTCAGCAAGGAATTTGAATCTGGTTCAAATTTCATTTGAATGAAATTTAAAAAATTTAAACTATGGATCAGAAGGTTTTTGGTGAAATGGAGTGTGGGTACTGTCATGAAGTTGGAGTAATTTTTGTGGTTGTAAAAGAGTTAGGAAAATTTAGAATGTGCTAAATATGTCAAAAATGTCAAAAATTTATGTGAAAAATAATGAGAGGAAAAAGGAAAATAAGAAGAGGAAGAAAGGAGAAGAAGAGGAGAGGAAGAAGAGGAGAAATAAATAAGAAGAAGAAAAAAAGGAAAAGAAGAGGAAAATAAGAGAGGAATAGAGGAGAAGAAGACAAAATAGAAGAGAAAATAGAATATTCTATTTTCTCTTCTTCTCCACTATTCCTTTCTTCTTCTCCTCTTTTTTTCTTCTTTTTTTCTTTGATCTTCTCTTCTAGCTATTCCTTTCTTCTTCTCCTCTTTTTATCGGGAACAAGGGTGTCGAGGATCGCCGAGGGGTCGAGGGTCGGGAACTAGGGTAGAGGGTCGAGGGTCGGGAACTAGGGTAGAGGGTCGAGGGTCGTTAAGGGGTCAAGGGTCGAGGGTTTCAGGGTCGAGGGTTCGAGGGTTCAATAGGGTCGAGGGATCGAGGGTCGAGGGTTCCAAGGTTGTCGAGGATAGGAAAGAAGAAAATAAGAAGAGGAAAGAAAGAAGAAGAGGAGAGGAAAAGAAGAGGAGAAATAAATAAGAAGAAGAAAAAAGAAGGAAAAGAAGAGGAGAAGAAGAAAGGAATAGTGGAGAAGAAGAGAAAATAGAATATTCTATTTTCTCTTCTTCTCCACTATTCCTTTCTTCTTCTCCTCTTTTTTTTCTTCTTTTTTTTCTTCGATCTTCTCCTCTAGCTATTCCTTTGTTCGAGGGTTCTATAGGGTCGAGGGATCGAGGGTCGAGGGTTCCAGGGTCGTCTAGGGGTTGAGGGTTCTAGGGTTGTCGAGGGTTCGAGGGGTCGAGGATCGCTGAGGGGTCGAGAGAGGTTTCCTAGTGTCAAAGTATTGAAGAAATCCATGGCTTCATCATTAGCCGGAAGTAACCAGGGCATGACGAAGTCCTCCAAAGTTATTTTGGAATGGTGTCCCGGATAGGATAATTTGCCTTTTTGTATGAACTTCAGCAAAGGCCTTCCAAATAACGATATTTGGAAGGTGTTGCTGAACTTTGTACCAAAAAGTGAATTATCTTATTTGGGACTCCGTTCCAAAATAACTTTGGAGAGCTTCGTACCATCATGCACATGTTACTTTCGCCTAATGATGAAGACATGGTTTTGTTGAATCCTTTGACACTAGGCAACCTTCTGACCCCTCGGCGATCCTCTCGAACATGAGAGGAAGTAGAGGATAAAAAAAGAAGAGGAAGAAGAAAAAAAAGAGGAGAAGAAAGAATAGAGGAGTTCTTCTCCTCTATTCTTTCTTCTCCTCTTTTTTTTCTTCTTCTTCCTCTTTTTTTATCGGGAACGAGGGTCGTCGAGGGACATATAGATGTAGTGTCGTCATTGTCGATGTATACCCCCTCCCGATAGATTCAACACGTGGGGGGGGGTCGAGGCCACTAATTAATATATATGATTCCTTACTATGATTAGGTAGCTAGTTCTACGTTTGGCACTAATATATCCATCTGTCGTGTTTGAATAATAATTGCCATGTTGTAAATATTTGTAGAAACTATGGACACCGCCCGAGACGAAGCAAAAGAAGCGTTGTTGAGGGACATAATCGCAGAAGGAATTGATGTCGTCTCGTTGTTTCTCAACGACACCGATGGTCTGGAAGGAGAGGGTGAAGAAGCTGGCTACGGTGACCTAATGCCGGTGCAAGAAGAAGAACATGAGGATGGCTCCGGTGACCCATTGCCGGTGCAAGAAGGAGACCGTGATAACGGCTCCGGTGACCGAACCGAGTCCGGCCAGGTATATATATTAGTTAAGCCTGTGCTGACTAGCTGATTGATGCATTCATTGTTTTGGTATGTACACATATTAATTAAGTCTTTGTTCTTTTTTCTAGCCCTCCGGATCGAGCACAACTTCGGTAAAGAGACGAGGCCCGAAGAAAAAGTTGAGCTCGGATGAAAAGTTTGAGATCATAGCAATCGTGCCCGACGGCCAACCGATTGAATCCCTCCGGACAAAGAGCGCATTTGTTGCTCAGTGCGGGGTTCTGGTTAGGGACAAGATCCCGATAAGAATCCAGCAATGGTTTAAGCCGGCTACAGAAGACCCTGAGGTGTCTTATGTCAATGATATGCAGAAAAATGATCTTTGGACTGAGCTGAAGTCAAATTTCACCCTACCGCCAGAGGATAATCCAGAGAACCCAGTTAAAGAGCAATTAATCAAGTCTTTTGCTCTTAAGAGGATGGCAGAACTATTCAAGAGGTGGAAGAAGGAGCTGAATAAGTTTGTCGAAAATAATGAGACACCAGAATTCAAGGGCAGATATGAGAAGATTAGAGATCACTGGCCCGCATTTGTGGCCCACAAGACATCGGAAAAGAGTAAGAAGATGTCGGCGACAAACAAGCAAAATGCTGTGAAGAAGATGCTTCACCATCGCACGGGGTCAGGTGGCTACCTCGTAGCCCGGCCTAAGTGGGCCAAGACTGAGAATGATCTGGTTGATAAAGGGATCGAACCAGAGACAATTAGTTGGCCAGACCGTTGCCGAACTTGGTTCTTCGAGGCTGGCGGAACCTTGGACCCTGTAACAGGGAAGTGCATTTGGTCGAACGATCAAATGGACATACCAGTCAGGAAGCTTAAGCAGTATATCGAAGCAGCGCAGCAAGGGAAGTTCTTTCCACACAGAGAGAGCGACGAGCTCACAATGGCCCTCGGGAATCCTGAGCACCCTGGACAGACACGAGGCACGCCAGGATCCATTCCGTGGAAGGTTGGGTTTCCGGACGCAGGCGGTTACAAATCCCATGAGAGGAGGAAAAAAGTGCAGCAGACCCAAATGCAGGCGCTGCAAGCAAGGGTAGACGCGATAGAGGAACGAGAAGCAAATCGCAGCAAATGTACTGCCGAAGCTTCCCCCGAAGCTACCCCGCCATCTCAGCGTAGAAGCAGCGTGGCTTCCACCGAGCTGCTTCAACCGGAGCATGCCTTGATGACTCCTGCCAGATATCCCGTGGATGCTATCACAGAGTCTCAAAATTGCCACCTTATGATGCAATGGATGAATTTGAAGGTCAAGGCAGCTGTTGGCTCTGTTTATCCTACTGAACCCGGCGCAACTTTTCACTGCCGGCCGATTCCAGAAGGATATGCTAGGGTGATGGTGGATGAAATAACGGAGGGATTTGAGGACCTCTAGCTTGACCACCCTACCGGTGAAGGGGAGACTCGGCTGGGTTCTGCTCTGAAGACTCCATGCCTATGGCGGAAGGAGCTCATCAACCTTCCGAACTGGACGCCTCTGCCTCCTCCTCCTCCTCCTCCTCCGGCGAGTCAGGGCACTCCGGCTCCTCCACCGCCTCCTCCTCTGGCGAGTGAACGATCAGGGCCCTCGGCCGGCTCCTTCTCCGGCGCGTGGCGGCACTCCCTTCCGCCTGCACGGCGCCCGAGCAGCCAGCCTCCTCCTTCTCCGCCTCATCAGCAAGGGCAGGAGAGACCCGCCGCCGCTCCAGTAGCTACTTCGGCGCGTCGTAGTCCTTCTCCTCCGCCTCGTAAGCAAGTAAAGAAGACAACCGCTTCGTCTGCTCGGCCGGCGTCTAGCAGTACAACCAGAGGTGGGAGGACATAAAGATTCGGTCCTTCTCTGAAGAGTCCACAGAAGTTACCATACGAGAGGACCCTGGAGGAGAACGTGAAGATCGCGCGAACCGAAGTGGATGACTGGTTTCAAGGGTTGAGAGCAAAGAGACATCCACCTCCGGAGGAGAAGGTAGATCAAGTGAAAGTGAAGCGCACTCTGGCTGTCCTGGCAAAACCACCCAAGTCTCCGCCGAAAGGCAACTATGAGCGCATTATTGCAAAGACATGGGCCGAAGCGGAGCTGTCGGGAAGTACAGTCAGTGATCAAAGGCTGAAAGAACGACGAGCAGCTGGGAAACAAATTGCCCACCTCGGCGAAGAAGAGAAGCAATCGTGCCCCCCCTCCTCAAGGTGCCTAGCGACATCGTCGATCCGAGGATGGTGCCCGGTTATGGCAATGTTGATGATTACCTGCCCGACGATGTACATTATGATCCCATGGAGGTGCAGATACACAGATACGAGTACGGGAAGCCTCTCGTCAAAGATGAAAAATCATTAACAACGATGATGCGAAGATTACATGATTGGTACTTGAAAATCTGCAGAGAGTCTGGGGGAGGAGTACTTTGTATGCGAGAGTTAAACTGGAGCATGACCTCGTTGGAATTGGACTGTTGCCTATTACATTTGAGGAGTTCTATCAGTTTTTCAATCAATTGGCCCTTGATAAAACAACGATCACCTGCTACTGTTTGTAAGTACTACTACTGTCATTAAGTCTCTCTATATAGCTCATCTCTTTCATTGCATGTATTTATAATTATCCTCACTATATTATGCAGAATGAAGTTCGCCGAATTGAAGAAAAGACAAATCGGTGATATTGGGTTCGTTAACACATATCGCATAGATGCAACTGAGGTTGTACATTGTCCCGGAGATACCGAGGCCAACTTGCTACGATCATTCAAAAAAAATGAAAACAAAGATATAATATTCTTTCCTTACAACTTCAAGTGAGTGTTACTGTCTTGTGCATATTCGGTTTCCTCATATATTATTCCAGGTTATAGTAATGTAATTGATGAGTTATGCATGCGTGTGCAGTTTCCACTATATTCTCCTAGAGATTAGGCTTGAGCAGGGAGTAGTAACCGTCTTGGACTCTAAACGAAAAGATCCCCAGGAGTATGCGGACATGACTGAAATCCTCAAGAAGTAAGTTAAATCGATCATTATCCAGCATATCAGCAACTTTGTTCATTTCCTGATATCAAGTAATTGTTTTCTTTGTTCGGCAGGGTTTGGAGAAAATTCACCAGAAAAGTTCCGGGACTACCGAAGGAGCTGGAATTTAGACACCCGGAAGTAAGTACTATAGTAGCATGTTCCGCGCATCTCCTAGTGATTCAAGCGCTAGTTTCATCAATACCATTTAGCATTCTTTCTTATCAGTTTGATTGACCTCTATTTCTTGTAAAGTGGTCGTGGTAGGAACAAGGGAATGATTTCTGTGGATACTACGTCTATGAGTCCATCCGCCACACGACCTGTGAGCGGGGCGGGTACTCTGATGAACAATATGAAGTACGTAAATAACAACATTCACAATTTTATTTTATTACCATCATTTGTATTTAGTTTCATTCATTCATATATATATGTATTGACCCCCTTCTTCAAATTAGATGTTTCAGAAGCGGGATGAACTCCTAGCACCAGCTCGCATGCGAGCAATTCAAGAGGAATTGGCGGCATTCTTTCTTGACCACGTGATCGCTGAAGACGGAGAATACTATGTGGACCATGAGTCCGTATGATTATATTTATAAGAGATAATTATTGTATATATGTAGCTGGTAGTGTCGGAGAGATATATGAGAACTTGTTGTTCGACCAATCTCTCGGAGAAGGAGAGGTGGTCGATATCATTTCTCTATGTATGCATATATGTTCATGACGATCTTCTGTTTCCTTCGTTTGCTTACTAGCTAGCTAGCATGTCTAGTCCTCTCTATACGTATCGTCGACCAAGCACGGACATAAGAGAGGACACTTCTCTCTATTAATTATAGCTAGCTAACACAATATATGAAACACCTAAATTAACCCCCCAAAAACCCCCACCCCCCCACCCCTTTCAAAAAAAACAAAAACCCCAGCCACAGAAATGCTGACGCGTGGATGCCTATTGGTCCCGGTTGGTGCCACCAACCGGGACCAAAGGGTCTCCTACCTGGGCTCCGTGCACAGGCCACGTGGAGGCCCATCAGTCCCGGTTCTGGATTGAACCGGGACTAAAGGGACAGGCCATTAGTACCGACACTTTAGTCCCGGTTCAGGAACCGGGACTAAAGGCCCTTACAAACCGGGACAACATGCCCTTTTTCTACCAGTGTCCACTTCCAAAAATCTCAGCAAACTGCCCAGAGGTTGAGCACACCGGTATTTTATGCACGTTCAAATACGATCATGGTGACTGTCTTCTACGGAAGATAGCAATTTGTTGAGTTCCCAACTGCTCTTGGAATTACAACAACTATCAAGTTGTTGCTATCTTCGACAAGCTTGTTGCCGTCCTTGGTGGTTTGACTCGATGGATACTGCTCAAAAATCAGTTTCTGTACACGGATGAGTACTGTGATGCAATTCAATTCGAGGGCCTTGTGTTTGCTGCCACCAATCATTGCACTATTTTTGCATGGGATCCTCGCAGTTTCGGTACGTTTGTCTTCCACCGTAATTATAATTGTTTCATCCACATGCATGCGGGTTAGCAAGTTTCCCTTTACTAATTAACCTTCTTCTTGTGTTTCCAAGGTCTTGTGAACATCCCACCACGTATACATGAAAAATTTTATAACCAAGGGGGAGATGATGATGGTGATGATCACGGGCATGAGGACGAGTAGCGCCCATATACTCTGTGGCGCCTGGCAACTAATTCCGATGGATCACCTCTTCTTGTGTGTATACAGCCCACTGATGATGTCAATGCTAAGGAAGCAGGTGTAGTCTCCCATGGTCGCACTATCCGGACCAATTCCAACACCCGTTGCATGGTATTCGAGATGGATACTAGTGTGCTAGCGCCAACTCCTTCTCCCTGGTACAGAATTGATAGTCTTGGAGAAAACTCGCTCTTCCTTGGACAAAACTATCCGATGATGGTGAAAGGCGATCAAACTGCTGTTGACACAACGTTACTAGTACCATTTATGAGAAGGAACTGTGTCTATACCTCGGACATTTGGGTGGTTCCCTACCCTGGAACTAATATAGTAGGCCGCTTCAGCCTGGATGATCAATCCTGCGTTGGTTTCCAGATCGACAATCGATGGCCCGTCCCAGAGAATCACTTGTGGTTCAAAGCAAGCATTATCAACGCCGAGGAATGGTTGAGTGGAAGTTCATATCATTGCTTGTTATTTGTTATGTGGTGAAAACTTTAGTATTTATAATGTATCCTCATTGTCGATGTGGGTTGATGACTTGTTGTATGTAATAAAATGATATGCCTGTGATAAACTTACTAAATTTATGAATGGCTTTCGAGTCGCTTCTCTGAGTGTGTGGTGCAACAAGGCAAAAAAATATTTTCTGAATACATAATTGCACGTGCATTGCAACAGGTTATCGGATGAGGCCAATCAACAATAGTAGTACACTATTTGTACTAGCTTCACATGCTTCGCACGTCGGGCGGGTGTTTTTACTGTAGCCATATGTTAATGTGTTCACTGTACGTAACCAGCACCTCGAATCCTCGATACTAATACTATATAGTAGGAGTAGTAGGGTGGCATGGGCCATAACAAGCATTCACGTCCAGGATTACGGCACAGGCCACCACCACGACATCCATCTAACACCATATTATTTCTTGGAGTCCATGCTAGACCAATCTCTTCAACCTTGTTGTTTCTCTAACTTCAGCCATCGCGCGGCGGGGGAGGTGGGGGTTTGCCGATAGTCGGTTTCCTTAAATGCGGTCCCACTTGTAAGGCCAACTCCAACGCACGACCCCAAACGGACCTCCATTTTGCACGAACTCCAACGATAATTTTGACTAGAAAAGCAAGACCAAAGAAAACAAGAACCACAAGAATACATTTTACTACTCCTGTAAGTTGGAATAGTGCCTTCTGGATGCATTCATTGTTGATCTGCGGAGGCTCGATCTTGCGTGCTTTTTTCTTCTTCGAGTGTAAAGAAGTAGACGTTGCTTCCTCGCATCTAGTCTCATGTCTAGCCTCTATTCTAGTAGTAGTATCAACAAGTGTACTAATCTCATCTCTAGCCTCTGTGGTAGCTAAAAGTGATAGAACATCTACTGAATTGTGCTCTATCAATATATGTATTTACTCTTCTTCCAAATACAAAAACTTGCATCCATTCTACTCCCTCCGTTGGACAATACATGCCTTCTATTTGTCAAAATATATATGTATCTCGACATGTTTTAGTATATAGGTACATCCATTTTTGGACAAATGGAAGTTAAGTATTTTGGAACGGATGGAGTACACAATAAAAATTTGAAGTTAGCACAACTGAGGATTTGGTCGAGTTCTTCCTCCTTTTGCCGACACGTGGGACATCCAGCATCCAGGTCTTGTCATGAAAGAAAATAGAGTGGTAGTTGAAGCCACAAGATGTGCATCTTGGGTTAAAATGTAAATAGAATCTTACTACTCTTGAGTAACTCCAAAAGCGGCCACCAAAGCTCTTTATTGGATTTGTTTTTCATCACCAGCACATTAAGGTGAAAGATGTGCCGGTTCAGTGGGTCCTCTTGCGTTTTCACTGACATGTGGGGCCGCATGTGAGCAAACAGACGACGGGCTCCGCGCGTCCACTGGCTGGCTGAGAAGAGAGATAGAGGAGTGCTGAGCACGGACTGCAGGAAATTTGTTCTACGTACCTCGATGTAGGCTCGATATAGTGGGGTGGCATGGGCCATAACTAGCATTCACGTCTAGCAGTACGGCAGACGCCACCCACATGAGTCCCATCCGACACCAATTATCTTGGAGTCCATGCTACAACCATCTCTTGCCCCTCTTCTTTTATCAGCCATCGCGCGGTGGGCGGGGTGGGGGTTTGTCGATAGTCGGTTTTGCTCAACTGCGGTCCCACTTGTAAGTGAAAATGCAACACCTCATGCATTCCCGCTTGTGCGGCGTGCCGGACCAACCGTGTGGGGGTGCGACGCGAACACGGCAGGCTTTTCGTTTTGAACTCGTAACTTGTAAAATTTGGTTCTGCTCCATGGCGCGACCGATAGATAGAAAATAACGATTTTGCCTAGAGTAATGAGAAGTTTGGTTCTGGCGCCGTTCATTCATGGAGTACGTATGAAAATTATGAAGTTGATGCGAAAGGTAAGATAATTACTGTAGTCTCATATACTAATTCATGGATTTGACGGAAAGATAAAAATACATACGGATCCATCAACGACATCCTCACGCCCTAGTGCGCCGGGTCACCAACCGATGTGTGAGGAGCAGCGGCGTTAGCGGCGAGCTCAACGTGCTTCTGAATAGTGCCGTCCAAGTTTGCCCCGCGGTCCAAGAAGGCCAGCGTCCTATCGTCCTCCTCTTGCATGTAGTAGTCCTTGTGGATGATTGGCATGTAGACATGGATGATTATGTCGATGGTGTCTTGCTGCGCCAGGCGTTGTGCGGCGAGCGCGACTTCGAGGTGGACATTCTCCGGCGTGACGGCAGGCAGTCGCAGGGCCATCTGTGCGTCGAAGAGGTTGTCACCATAGTGGCCGTTGAGGGTGGTGGGCATCATAGAGCCTGGGCGCGTCGGCTGGAGGCTTACATCAAAGTCGTCCGCAAGCTTCTTGACGACGGTGAACTTGTCGAGGAAACCGACAAGGACCTCGTCGAACAAGGAGACAAAGCTGTCATCCAAGCGGCCCCTCGCCATAGCGGCCCCTCGCCCTAGCGGCCCCAAGCAATACTACCTGGAGACGTTCCTCGGTGCCGGGGCATAGGCCGGCATCGTGGACCATCTGGCACAGCCGGCTAATGCTCGCGCTCATCGCCTCCATGGGTCTAGCTTAGCTTCTAGTCAACTGATCTTGCGATTCAAGTGATCACTCTTGACCTTGGTTAGCGTGCGTAGGTGCGTAGGATTTCGTACTACTCCTCGGCCCTCTACTGCACCTGCCTTTGGCTGTACGATAGGAGGGCCAGCCACCCCCTGGGCCCACGTGTCATTCATCCTAAGGCAATTGCCATGAGTCAATGAAGTTGCGTCCCCCTCTGTGCCGGTGCAGTATAGTCATCTCACCGGACCTCTAGTCAGTGCCGGTCTCCTTTGCATTTTGCGCCAAGTTTTGACCTTTGATTTAACTAATAAAATGTTAATGCATGTAAACAAAAACGTTGTGTAAGTCACCTTACGAAAACCAAATAATCCCAAAATACTTAGGCACGGTGCATTAACTCCCTCCTTGTTTCTTATTTCGTGACATATCAACCAATGAGAGATGTGGGCCGTGCATGATTTTAATGACTTGAGACTACCAAACATGACATGCAGTGTTTAGTTCATTGCATGTAATCCTATTAGTACTCTAGTTAGCAAAAAAACAGTAAGTTCTCTCGCCGATAGGAATAAAACACCATGTATTTATTTACAGAGGGAGTAGTACATTTTTTGTGACATGCATTACTAGATATTGCTAGTCAAATACTAAAATCCAGATGGACGTGGTAGTACTCCTAAATCCAGACGGTGGTGCTACTAGTACTAGTAGTAGTACTACCAATGTAGTAGTAGGAGTACTAGCACTGTACTACCCGTTGGTCAAATTATTAGATGCTGCTCCTCACAGTGAAGTGACAAGACCCAGCGCCGGAGATGACACCCAGTATAGGCGCCATGTTCGGCATACCATAGTCAGCCTCACAATCTGCAGTCACTATCATCATGGCCGTAGAGCTAACCCGCTTACAACTAGCCCTGTTTGACATAATTTCCCGTGCGTAGATGCCCATGCATTGCATGGAACACCAAGATTGGGGGTGGACGGCTCCGGCAACGGACATCGCGGTAGATTTTTCCACGGCCTTCTAGATGTGGTGGGGAGGAGATAAAGCTGATTGTGAGAGACAAGGAGTGGTTTGTAAATAGGGAACAAGTGCGGGCATCTTTTTGCAAAAATGGAGAAGCTTGGTTTGTATGCGTCAGATCTAGATCCAACGGCTATTGGTGAAAGATGTGAGGCACAACATCATCACCAACTCAGGACCTGTTTGATTCGCAGGATTTTGAAAACGCAAGAATAGGACATGGCATTATTACAAGTTTCAAATTGATATTACAAATGTTAGGAGTAATGCTGCACCTACGAAGAGGGAATTACTAGGAAGTTTACGTAAGAACTTTCGTTACTTTAGTGTGTGGTTGTTTGGAACCGAGAGAGCAAGACCTCTAGCACGTGGCCAAGAGGGGTCTGAGAAACAAGGGAGTGAGGTCGAGAGAGACGTACAGAGAAAATGCAGACATGGGGAGGAGAGAGTGTGTGTTTGTCATAGAGAGATCCCCTGGAGATCGTGATGGGACTACATGGGTGGGAGATCGAATGACAAGGTGTGTGCGCGATAGAAGATGCCCCGAGAGATATCGAGATAGACGTATGGATGGAAGGAGACAATACGTGTGTTCCTGATGGCTAGTAAGAGATAATCATACTTAGGAGGGGCGGAGTGCTTGCGCCTATGATGGAGTGAGGGATTATGGTACTTAGGGGGGTGCGTGTCACATGGAGAGAGAACAAGGGCGGAGAGTGTTGGATGGGTCTATATGTATAGCGCGAGCGAGACATGTGTATGTGTGAACTAGGGAGATATAAGGCCAGTTTGGCTTGCGTCCTGAGCATCTTTTGCCTATCCTGGGGTTGTGGCTGGATTTCATGCACGCTTGTTTGGTAGCTACCCTGTGTAAAAGAAAGCCTGCCTGGCATATGTTCCCTTGCACTTTAATTAGCCTGGCTGAACTCCAGACACTGCAAGTAGCCTGGCCCAGGCGACCGATTTCGAACGCCTGACCGTGCCTGGTCGTGTGGCCACGAGGCTAACAGCAACATGGATGGATATTAGCATTAAATAATTGATGCATGGATTGATTGATGGGACATTGATGCTTTGCCTGGCCCAGGCATGAACCGAATGCTTCAGCACCACACAAGCCTAGCCAGGCAGAAATATTTTACATCTCACGTCCACACCAGGTAGTACCGTCCATCAAGGGATGAGGATCAGGTCACAAACCAAACTGACCAATAAATTTTCAGAGAGATTAAGGAGCCCTGGTAAGGCTGAGTGGTGCGTCAGATAGCTGAGAGGGGGAAAGAGATATTCCATCCGCTCGATAATGCAGTGCATGTAAATTTTTTAGAAGTCAAACTTAGGAAACTTTGATCAGGTTTACGCAAATGTTATTTATATCTACAATACCAAAGATACATCATACAAAACTACATCTCATGGTGAATCTAATGGTATATGTTTGCCGTACTAGATGTAATTCTTTTTCTCCACGTACATTGTCAAACTTTGTGATGTTTGACTTTTTAATAAATCTATACGCTATGGACCGAGGAGAGTGCTTCAGTCGAGACAGATCAAGTGCGTGTGAAGGAGAATGAGTAAGTGTGCAAAAAAGTATGTGTGTGAAAGAGAAAGTGACAACAAACGATAAATTAGAGAGAGTGTGTTTTTTCGTTTCTTATGCGAACATATCATGCATGCATCTCCGAGATGGAAAAGCGAGGCGAGGAGATACACGAAGATAGCTAGTGTGTGATTGTTTGCAACGGAGAGAGACACCCCTGTAGCACATGTCCAATAGAGGTTTTGCCAACAAGGAATAAAGGTCGAGAGGGACACATGGATGTCATGGACGCATGGGGAGGGAGAGAGGGTTTGTTTGTGATAGACTGATCCCGTCGAGATCGGCAAGGGACTATATGGGTGGGAGATCGAGGGAGTGCGTGCGCGATAGAAAGATGCCCCGAGAGAAATCGAGACAGACCATGCACATGTTTGTGATGGAGACTAATATTAGCTAGTCATATACATATAGGGGGACTGCGTGTGCCTACAATTGAGTGAGAGACCATCATACTTGGCTAGCTGGGCATGAGATTGTGTGTGTGCACGTGTGAGATGGAGAGAGAACGAGGGGGAGAGATAGAGTTTTAGATGGGCCTACCGAGTGCGAGTGAGATATGCATGTGTATGTGTGACCCAGGTGGATGGAGAGTTTGAGAGAGGGGGGAAGAGCTCCGAGACGACATAGTGGTGCGTGAGAGAGTTACGGGAAAAGAGCCAAGGAATTTGTGAGCGTACGATGAGTGCACCCAAGATATCTAGCTTGGACTAGCTAGAGTATCAGACATTGTGTGCGAGAGAGACCTATAGATGGTGTATATATGCATGCGAACTAGAAAGACCCCCCCCCACACACACACAAAGAGAGAGAGAGAGAGATGGAGAGAAAGGGAGAGGGACCAACAAGGTTTTTGTGTCGGATGCGTGCGACAGAATTGAAGATTGTCGGCGAGAGAGAGAGAGAGAGAGAGAGAGAGAGAGAACAGGAGTACGGGAGAGCGGGAGGTCGCCTTTTATGCATCAAAGACTGATATAAACCATGTTTCAGTATGAACTTGCATTCAAATATTTAAATTGGAGTACATGTTGTCTGCAATCCACACATGAACGGATATATGCGTATATCAAACAAGTTCATTAATTTGACTTTCAACATGTTCACGGAGTACTATAATACTGTACAACATGCTACTCGATTGAGGTGTTCAATTTTGGATTTAGTTCATTGTTTTAACCTACTGAATGAGCTATTTCATTGAATCGAGATATTTCATTTTGGATTTGATTCACGTTTTTGAGTGGGTCAACTATTTGTCATATAGTAAATCGCTAGCAACGAGCATGTAAAAACAAATTACTCCCGAGCATCATCTCTCCATCTAAAAAAGAAGTGGCAAGCTAATATTTAAAAATTTGATCCAAATCGACTTGGTAAGGTAGACGTGGATGCTCGTTCTCCCAAAATTTGAACGAACCGTTAAACATCCTCTCTGCTCAGTGGAATTCGCCCGAGCAAATGAATGGGAGACGCGAAATTACAGTCCTATGTTGGACACGCATCAATTGGCCCATTGTACATCGAGGGTAGGTTCGTAACTTCATCCAAGCGCACCTTCTCCTCGCTTGAAATGACGTGTGCCGAATAATTCATAAACCATGGTCGGCAAAACACGCTCTCCTCGCCCGAAATAGGTCGCGCCTACTATTTCAAAACATGCTCTCCTCGCCCGAAATCGCTCGCGCCCACTATAGTTCAAAACACGCCCTCCTCGCCCGAAATTGCTCCCGCCCACTATTTGGGGAGAAGCAAAGTTACTCTACTATCCCCGACCCTCAGTACACAGACCCAAGCCGAGAAGCCTATAGGCAAGGGTAGAACTTGTAACTCCCCCTCACATTTCAGACAAATGCGTCCGTAAGACATGGTTCCACTCCCCTCCCAATTCCCCCCCCGCCCGCCCCCCCATTCATACCTCGTGGGCGCCAAATCACCTTCTCCCCGGGAAGCTCCCTTCTCCCGAGCCACGAAACCACAGCCCCACCTCCATGGCGCCCCCCCACCGCACCAATTTCACAGCCGCCCTCCTCCCTAATGCCGGAGATGTTGTCCATTTGACGTCCTGCACTGGGCCGTGTGCCTCTTACTCTGTGCTGCAGGTGCTACCTCGACGACGGCCGCGTGAACCGTACCGGAGCCGATACATCACGCTGTTGTTCACGGCGCGGGAGCGGCTCCAACTTCGGATCCGTCCAGAGTCCTGGCACTACTTCCGCGTAGCCGTCGACCGTCGCGACATCGCTCTTTCCCTGCCGCCAGTCGCCACCGCAAGTGCGCCGGCATCACCGACTCGGCAGCTGGACCTGCCTACTTCACCATGCCGCCAAATAGGTCGCACCCTCATCTCAAATCACTTTATTTATGCGTCAGTTGGGTGAATTTTTATTCTAGGCCAATTGATTCCCAATGGGAAGCAGCACCCCTCGAGGCGGCAGAGCTCCTAGGCTGCCGGTTGGCTGGTGTCTAACGTAAGGGTGCGGGGCCGCAAGTTTGCCGCGGAAGCAGCGCTTAGATGGCTATCTTTTAGAGTTGCGTGGGTTAAAGGTACTTCCGCCGCCGGATCTGGATGATGGGGAGTCTTTGTGGATTGGCCCGGGGGCGGCGCAACCACGGTAGTGCGGTCGGGCGGGGAGCGGGGTTTTGGCAGGGGCCACGGACGGCTGAGGCAGGCTACTCTGCCATTGCTCGCTGGCTCTTCGGGGAAGATTCCGAACAGTGTCAGCCGGGAGGCACAAGACGGCCAGCCATCCGGCGTAGATTGGAAAGTACCAAAATAAAATAAAATTGTGTGACCCCAATTTAGTCTTCAGTCAACAGATGTGTGACCACTCTCGTACCTTGTTGTTGATCTCTTAATGTATTTCTTCGGATCAAAGAGATATGTTGTTCTTAACATTATGTGTTATCTGCATCTTCAGACACACCGTCCTCCGACTCACCGCAGCTGCTCCAACAAGGGAAGCATACACCTGAAGGGAGCTATAGTCCCCAATCAACAGTTCCCTGCATCGAATGCAAGTGCCCGACATGGACAGCCACAACAACTGCAGGGCCATCGACAAGTCAGCACATGATGCTAACTCCTATGGATTGCAGCTAGATAGGTTGTACCCTCATGTTACTTGTGTGCAATATTTATGGCTTTGTTATTCATCTAAGCATGGAAAATAGATCATCACATTTCACTGTATATTCATGCTGATCTCTTACGGGCATTGTTCGGGAGTTAACGTTGTTCCATAGTTCAGCTAAGATACTTGTTCTTTAGGTAACGTTATTCCATAGTTATCATCCATCAGCCAATGCTATCTCACAGGCTAGTGATTATAGTATTATACCACTTCTAGTATTACCTATGTTGTTCCTTAATACTTTTGTGTACTATCTAGTTAATCTCGAGTACAAACGATACATATTCTGTAGCTTTCATGTGTGTTCTCCCTTTAGTTTATGAGACCTGTTGCTGCTAGTTAACCCCAGTCCTACTATTTATGTCGTCTCCTACAGGTACTCATTACATAAATATAACTACTAGTTGTCTTCCATGCATGTCAGATATAATTGCACACACTCATATATCCACAAGAACCTCACGGAGCAATGTAAATGCCAATAAACTTGATGTCAATGATACCCAATATGATGGAACATGTAAAGGCAGTTCTTCAGAAGACTTGCAGAAAGATGATGAATCCTCTTCACCCCACAAGGTCGATGCTCTAACTTGGCCTATGATATGGATACAACATGCATATAATGTCTTGGAGTGTATCTACTCTGTTGCAATGCCATGTGCTTAGCATGCTGATCATGCATGTAAATATGTCATGCCTTCCTATTTTTCAGTACCTATTCCATTCATGATAACATGTTTTCAAATTCAAGTGCTATCATTCTACTCTATCGCAATGCCATCTGCTTAGTTTGGACATCATGCTTCTGAACATCTTATGCATTGTTATTCATCAGTATGTACTTCATCTGTCTACCATACCATGTTTTTTTACATTGAAGTGTTGTTCTAGTGCTCTGTTCCAATGCCATCTTATTTTCCCAATCATACACGTGTATGTTGCCTTAGTTATTTCTGTACGTATTCTGCTAGCATACAATTTTACATTCAACTAGTGTTTTTTTGCTGTGTTGTCCTGTCGTATCCCTAGCTCTTACACCATACTCCCTCCGTCCAGATTACATGTTGCCGAAATGGATAAAAAAGGATGTATCTAGAACTGAAATATGCCTAGACCCATCCATTTTTTCCGGATGGAGGGAATACATGTAAATATGTCATGCCTTTCTATTCTTCAGTACCTATTCCATCTCTCTGCTATCGCATGTTTTATAATTAAAGCACCATTCTTCTATACAAAGCATGCAAGGGGAAGACGACTATGTTAGGATCTGAAGGGTTACAAACAAGGCCTTTGCAAAAGATCCAAACGCCAGGAGATAATAAACTAACTCTAGTTTTTATAGATACTGCTCCAGCACAAAGAAACCCAACTCCTACTGATAATAAGTAGATTCCAATGGCCAAAGAACTAGTCCGCTCCAGTCCAGCAAAAATATGTCAACTCAATTCTAAGAAGCGTGTGCGTAACCTTGCATCATGAAATTTTATAGCATGCTGATCATATTTTCTACATGTTTCTTACCCATCTCTCTTTTAGAAAATAAGCTTAACAGATAGAAGAATTTCTGCAATGGTATGGTTTATGAAGAAAGATTCTTGCAGGAATTCTCTGTGCTCCAATGTAGATGTAAGTACCTATTGTATATCACTATATTTTTACAACAGCACGTAATTTGTTAATCAGCGTGAATCCAACGTTTATCTGATCTAAATTTAGTTGTAGCAAAATGTATGATTAAAAGCCACAATGTTGATTTTTGCAAGGAAAACTGCCTGGTAGTTTTTCATCCTGAGCTGCATGAGTGTACTATATCATATCAGTGGGTTTGAATACTTTGGTTCTGCAGTGGGTTTTTCAGTGTTTTTTTGCTATGTTGTCCTGTCATATCCCTAGCTCATACATCATACTCCCTCCATCCGGATTAAATGTCGCAAAAATGGATAAAAATGGATGTATCTAGAACTCAAATACGCCTAGACCCATCCATTTATTTCAGGATGGAGGAAATTCATGTCAATATGTCATGCCTTTCTATTCTTCAGTACCTATTCCATCTCTGCTGTAGCATGTTTTATAACTGAATCACCATTCTTCTATATAAGGCGTCCAAGGGGAAGATGGCTATGTTAGAATCTAAAGGGTTACAAACCAGGTCTTTGCAAAAGATCCAAACGCCAGGAGATAATAAACCAACTCCATTTTTCATAGATGCTGCTCCAGCACAGAGAAAGCCAACTCCCACTAATAATAAGCAGATTCCAATGGCCAAAGAACTAGTCCGCTCCAATCCAGCAAAGAATGTCAACTCCATTCTAAGAAGCGTGTGCGTATCCTCGCATCATGAAATTTTATAGCATTCTGATCATATTTTCTACATGTTTCTTACCCATCTCTCTTTTAGAAAATAATGTTAAACGATACAAGACTTCCTCCATTGGGATCGTATTCGAGGAAAATATCTTGCGGGAATTCTCTGTGCTCCAATGCTGATGTAAGTACCTGTTGTATATCACTATATTTTTACATCACCATGTATTTTGTTAATTGGCGTGAATCTAACCTTTATCTGATCTACAATTAGTTGTAGAAAAATGTTAAAGGCGCCAATGTTAATTTTTGTAAGGAAAACTGCCTGGTAGTTTTTCATACTCAGCTGCATGAATGTACTATCTCATATCACACACATTACTGAATTGTAGTGCTTCTCTGGTTTCCCATTCATTCATTGGGTCAATGTTGCTTTCGTATTACCTTACCTGGCTGGTCATAGCTGTGCCATATTGTGTTAATTTGGTGTAGGCTAGTTGCCCAAACGTTTGTTGTGTCAATGTTGCTTTCCTATTATCTGACTTGGCCAATGATAGCAATGCTGGTGTGTTAATTTTGTGCAGGCTATTGAAGATAAGAAGACAAACTCTGAAAACAGCAAGGCAACCCCATTGTTTCTTTCCAGTAAATCTAGGCCAGGTAATATGGTAATAACTCATGATTAATCTGTTTGGTTCCCGTCCTAATTTATGTTATGATGCAGTGGTCAGACACTCTCCACTATCAATAATACAAGCCTTCCAAAATCGCCATCTGAATCTGTTCAGTATCCTCTGTCTTGAATGCAATGGAATAAATGTTTGTTTGTGAACCAATTAATGGCTGAACGAATGATGGAAATGGTGGATGAATCATAGGTGCAGAGTCGTCCGACACAACAACTGATCAATGTTTTCAGAGACAGTGTAGCAAAGCAGCAAGAACTTGCCCACATGCTTGTGGGCATCATTTGTGCTGAGGTTGTAGATTGTGATGTTTTAGATGGTTAGGTTCTGCTCATTTATTTGCACTGGCATCTATCTTTGATTGCCAAGTGGATGTAATTTCCTATAATATATGCTGGATGTGCAACGTTATTCCCTGTATGTCGTACCTTTGCTTGATCGGTTTTGTGTAACATCCCAGTTTTCCTAAATTAGGATGTTAATAGATCATACATCTACATATCATATTTTCCATGCATTATTTGCTCTTCTCCAATATTCTTTTGATTATGCAAGAAAAAGGCATTTTATTTGGAGTGGAGATAACATGACTTCTCCCTTTTTATTAAAATGTTCATAATGTCCAGAATTTTATTTCCAGTTCATCTGATATGTTCTGGTAATTTTTGCAATCTCCAAAATATTTTAATTGTGTGTTATTTTGCTGTTTGTGTGGCCTATTGCATAAAATGAATTTTTAAACATTCCATTAGGTGAGGAACTAGTGTCCCTGTAGTTTATGTTAGTAGTATATATATTTTACTGTTTTCCCTAGATTTTATTCTGGTGTATGTTTTTATTTTTGTTTTGTTTTGCTGTAGCAGTTCTTAAAAAAAGAGCAGCACACAGCACAATGCATTACGCAGCACAACGCCCGCGGCCCAGCACCCCAGCGCAGCAGCCCAACTTGCGTGGCCCACCCAGCCGACCGCCCGAAGCGGTACGCTGCATGCATGCACGCCCCGCGCCTTCAGCCGCTGCCAGCGGACCCCACCCTGCACCCTGTTCTCCTTCCCCGAGCCGGAGGAGCGCCGCGCTGCTCCCGCACCCAAGCCCGACCCGAGCTCGTGCTCCTGGTCCACCTCGACCGCTCCCGAGTCGCCGTGTCCAAGCAGAAGACCCAGTGCAACCCCGCATCCGCTCCTTGATCTTCCCCGCTGCCGCACACCTCGACTAGGGCAAAAAGCATCTTGTGAGAAGCATCACCGACCGCTGTCATTCGCCGGGAGATTTTACCGTCATAGGGACACCTACAGCCATGCCGCCTGCTCTCTTCGATCTCCCTCACAACTACGCACCCCTTTGACTTGTTATCGTGGCCGAAAACACAGCGGAGCCGGAGGGGCAAGCTCGTCCGCCGCCGCCGGAGTACGACGACGTTCATGACACTGCAGCTGTAGAGGAAGCCGACCCGTCGCTGTTCGACCCCAGCACCACCTCCGCTACTCACCGCGGCATCCGCCCACACACTCAACTTCGCCGGAGACCTGCCGGAGACGCATCACCGCCGTCATTTTCCTCTATTTTGGGTGTGCACACGTGCCCTGCCAATCAAGAACTGCCACGTGGCAGTTGCTACATGAGCTGCTACAATAACCGGCCAGGAGAATTCTGTTTCTTTTTGTTCTTTTTCAGTTTTCATCTCTAACTTCAATTAGCTATAACTCCTATTCTATAAGTCCAATTTAGGAAATTCTTTTTCCTATGCACTCACAAAAATCAGCCCTTCATGACAGTACCAAAATTTCTCATGTTTGCACTGTTTAAATTTGAATTCATTCAAATTCAAATTAAATCTTCCAGAGGTCGTAACTTTCAAACCGTTTATCGGAATCGAGTGATTCTTTTTGCGTTGTGCCCATAGTGCATTTTAGGTGTTGTTATGCTGCTGTTGTTGAGTTTCAAAAATGGTTTTCTTGCTATTGATTTTGTTTTGGTTCTTTTCGTGTTCCGGTGATTGATTTGTTGAATTGTGTGAAACGTGTAGATTGTCCGGTGTGCGACACGAGCTATTGTTAGGAGTGTGACTTTCTGAACTAGAACCAAGGCAAGTTAAACCTTGATCATCCTTTACCTATTGTTTTCTATGCATGTAGTTATATAACACCTTGAATAGATGCATGTAAAGGATTACTATATTATTTTGCTATGCCGTTGAGCTATCTTCCCGTCTTTGCAAATCGTGGTAGTTGTAGGTTGCTATGCTTTGTAGACAGGGGTGGTTCTTGTATTCATTGAGATTATGTGAGGATTATATATATAATAATTTGAGTAGTAACTCAGGATTTAATTCACCTCTGGGCGGAAGTGGTATTGCTTGGGTGGTTTCAAGAACATCATGGTTTATACCCTCTGAATGTAAGTGGACGGTCGCCCAGGCTCAAAAAGATCAGACAGACTTAGTGACTAGTAGCTTCCATGTCCGATCACTGGATAAATGGGCTCTGGCTTAGTTGATCAATTGTAGAACCCTTACCCGGATGTGCCAGCAGATGTAGATATAATAGTTTGGATGGGCCTCTTGTTGGGACTAGGGGACTGCTTCTGAAAGACTTCGTCTCAATCTTCGGGTTGGGTCCAGTGGGTAAGCGTACTAAAATCTGCAGAGTATTAAAAACTAACCATGATTAGCCGTGCCCCCGGATATGGGTAAATTTGAGCGACTATGCCATTACAGTTGTTGGATGATCTTGACATATGTGACACTTAATAATATTTGTGGGAAAACTTAATAAAGGGTAAATTGGAGTTGATTTTGCCAACTCAACCTTGTGTATTTAATTGTAGTAATAAAAGCACTAAATAAAAAAATGACTATTAGGTAGTTATTAGGACAAAATTAGCTTTTTGCAAAAATAAACCCTCAAGCCTTCCTTTTGATATACTATGCATATACATGTAGGTCTTCTTTATTATTACTCCTGTGTAACTTGCCAATACATTCCAAGTATTGACCTATATGGTTGCAACGTCTCATGTTGCCGGATATTCAGACGAAGAGTAAGGTACCGTTAGGGTCGCGAGTCTACACTCAGCATCGCCAGTGGGCTATGATGGGACTCATCGTTATTTTGGGCTACTTTCCGCTGTTTGATTGAGTAAAGCTAGCCAAGTGCTATGCAGCTGTTTTATTTTATATATTCTGGATCATACGATGTAATAAATGATGCCCTTGCTATTCCGGTATTCATCTATATTGTGTGTGCTAGCGAGCTCGATCCAGGGACTAGCACGGTAAGCACAGAGACTCGAATCCTTCGAGGTTTGGTCGTTACATTTTGGTCCTGTGCATAACTGCTCGTCGTAATGGGCTCAAATTATCTAATTTCGCCTAAAGACATGAACGAACTTTAGTGGGCCCATTAGGTTAATGGGCCGTTACTAGGCCGAAAGTTAATGGTCGGCCCTCTTACCTCCCGGGTCGTTAACAGGACGACATTGAAGCAGGCAACAGGTCGCCCCAATTTATTTCACGGGCCGTTAACAGGCCGTTACTAAGTTTGGGCTACAAATGGCCCAACTCTACTGTAGGCCTTTAGCAGGCTGAAAGAGACAGCGGGCTTGTACTGGACCATGAAGAGCATGGGCCGCTAAGAGGCCGAAAGTCAGGTCGTATTGTAAACGGCCCAACTGTGTTGTGGGCCTTTAGCAGGCTGAAAGAGAAACCGGGTTGGTATTGGACCATGAAGGGCATGGGCCGTTAAAAGGCCAAAACTAAGGTCCGACTACAAATGGCCCAACTCATTTATGGTCCGTTAACAGGCCGAAAGGCACACAGGGCCGGGAATTGGCCCATGACTTAAATGGGTCGCTAAAAGGCCAAAACTCAGGTCCGACTACAAAATGGCCCAACTGATTTATGGGCCGTCAACAGGCTAAAAGTGACACCGGGCCAGAAATTGGCCCAACACTTAAATGGGCCGCTAAAAGGCCGAAACTCAGGTCCGACTACAAATGGCCCATCAGATTTATGGGCCATCAACAGGCTGAAAGACACACCGGGCCAGAAATTAGCCCAACATTTAAATGGGTCGCTAAAAGGCCAAAAGATGTACATCCTGAAAATTGGCCCATCCATTAAATGGGCCGTCAACAGGCCGAAATCTCATCGGGCCGATATTGAGCCCAAATATATAGCGGGCTGTTAATGGGCTCGAACTGATGATGTGCTGCAATGGTGTCAAATGTTTAACGGGCCATTGACGGGCCGAATTTTCACATCTCATATGGGCCGTGGGCTTAAATGGACCTGACACAAGTAGGCCTTATATGGGCCGGCCTGCTAACTTTTACTGGGCCGGCCTTTTTCACCAGAATGGGCCACTGTTGGGCCGTGCCACGTGTCGACCTATCATAGGCGCCTCCTGTCCAATGAGTGGATGACATTTGTCCCAATGGTGAGGCAAAACGTGTTTCCTTCTGCCAATCAGAAATTTACACGTGGAAATTTCCCATTGGTCAGGGCTGTTAACGGCTTATCGGATCCAAAATCCGACCCGATAGCTTAACGGCGTTCCGTTACGGTGGATGCCACGTGTCGGTCACCCTTGACGAAAGCACTTTCATGACGTGCCATTTACTATCATGGAAGTGGACACTTCCATGATGATAATTTTGGTAATGTCATGGAACACTTCTACGACAGCACATGTATGACTATCTTGATTCTGTCATAAAATCGTCATGGATGTACATGCATGACAAAAAACGCGACCTACTGTGACAAACACATATCATCACAGAAGTGTATTTTTTTGTAGTGATTGCTTCTAGGCCTTCAAGGCGTTCTGCTTCCTGCTTCCTGTGCTCCTCCTCTAGCTTCGTCTTCTTCTCCTCCTCCATCGTCTTTCTTGTACGGCACCTGTAGTCGTTGTTCCATTCCGAAAAGCTCTCATACCACGGAATAACACCCTTGCCTCATGTTCTTCCCGGGTGTTCGGGATTTCCCAGGGTGCGCGTAAGCTCATCGTTGTCTCTGTTGGGCGTGAACACCCCCTTTCGAGAATCTTCTATTACGTCAAGTAACTTTTGTTCGGCTCCTTTTAGACTTGCCTTCTCCGAAACCAGGCCTGTCTTCGGGTCCAACACCCCCCATGCGCATAGATCCAAGTTCTGCACTTGGGGGCCAGCTCCTAGTAACCAGAGTGACCCCTGCATCCTCCAACTCTTGCTTAGACTTATCCCACTTAGGCATTGCCACCGCATAGCAACCTGGCCCCAGCCTATAGAACTATGTTTTTTTTGCGGCATTGGCCTTGTTTTTTCTCGACCGTTCCTTAGATTATTCTAATTCCTAGAATTTCATGAAAGCGGGCCAGTGTTCTCTTTGCTTCTCCAGTGTTTCCGTCAATTTAGGAGTCTTCCTTTCTGCAGCTAAGTAGTTGGCCCATATAGTTTTCTTGTGGGTGTTGAATGCAATTGCCATCTTCTTAAGAGCAGCGTCCTTGACTTTCTGCACATCTGCATCAGTGAAATAATCTAGTAGGGTGAAATGTTCCATCCGAGATTCCCAAAGCTTTTCTTTTGCTCTGTCATCGACCCAAGTAACATCTCGACGTTGGTCCTTCACAAGAACTCTGCACTGACGAACGAACTTGTTCGCAATGTTCTTAGGAGTGAGGGGTTCGCCACAAGCTTTGATGGAATCGATGTTCTACTTTACACCCTCCTTCAACTTTTTGCTCGGGCCTTGCTTTGTCCTGCTGTCTGTAGACGCAGATTTGCTCGATCTGGAGGGCCGAAAGAAGAAAGATTGCTTCATTAATATATCTTCAAATCAAAAAAAACATGTGATGATCACCAGATTCCTGCTTATATAAATATATACCTCACAGGTATTCTTTGTTATTTGAAGATCAACATTGTCTGCATCATCATAATCATAATAATAGTTCATGACTTCATCAGCTCGGTCGTCCTGATCGAATATCTTATCATCACCCTCCCCAGTATTGTTCAGATATTGGGAGCCGTCATCTGCTTTATTCAGATCATCTAGCTGCGTACAATCTCGTATGATCTCGAACAGGGCCTCTTCTCCCTCTCTGCCGGTATTGTCCGACATAGCTTTTATTTAACTAATCCAGAAGAAATATAAAACAATTTAGTATTCAAATTACAATGCAGGGATGCAATCAATAAGGAAAAACTGAATCATATAGTACATAATATGCATCGTCTTGAATAATATATAATCTCGAATACATCGTCTCAAATAATATATAATCTCGAATACATTGTATTGAATAATATATAATGTCGAATACATCGTCTCGAATAATATATAATCTCGAATACATTGTGTCGAATAATCACTTGCTAGGTAGCTAATAAATATCGAATACTACAGAAGAATCTAGGCCACTCGTGGTTCTTGGGGCACGGGCGGTGGACACCCAAAAAGAAGGAACCATCACAGGATCATATCTCCGGTCATTTGCCCAAAGAACCTGCCAGGTGTTGGAGAACCTGACGTCCATAGCAGCCATGTAGCAACGGACGTGCTTGTCCTCCTCCCTGACACGGTGATGCACCACCTTCGGCGGGGCCAGCTCCTTGTGCACCGAATGTGGCCCACCCGAACACCACCAAAGGAGATCAGGGTCGACGACACGGTACTAAAGGGGGTGCGCTAGCGTAGGTGCGGTGCAGTAAGTTTAGTCCCACCTCGCTAGCCGAGGGGCGTCTGCACCAGTTTATAAGCCCCAGTGCAGCAGCTCCCTCGAGCTCCTCTCCAAAGCAGGCCTACTGGGCCTATCTGTTCTCTGTTATTGGGCCTTTGCGTGCCTGCATCCTGGCCCAATAACACGTTGGGTTTCTAGTCGTATGCAGGCCGCTCTGGCCCAGTAGGTGGGCTTTTTTATTTTATTTTTTTGCTTTATTTATTTTTTTTATTTATTTTTGAGTTGTTTTTGCTGTATTTAGGATTTCATTGTGAATATTTTTGCTTTAGGCACAAAAAATTACCAACTTTCTATTAGTGGCGGTAGTTTTCAAATTTGAATAGTTAAAATTTTGAATTATTTGAAATTTGTGTGAATCACTAGTTTGTGAATAACTTAACTTTGAAAATAGATTTGTCAGTGATTCTTTTTTCTTATGTTTAATATTAGTGTGTTTTATCATTATATTCAATTTGGTAATGCTTAGGTTATTTAAAAAATTAAATGCCTTTGTCCATTTTTTACATGAAGTGCATCGAGTTTTTGGGGTAACCCTCTCTACTTTTTTGCACATGCTATGTGGGTGAAATCAGTAAACGCATGAAAGAATTTGTTTGCACATAAAATTTCTTTGCGTTTCAAATGCAAAACACATAACTACCCTAAGTACTACAGAGATTCCCTCCTGGGTGTGAAACACAGAAGAAATTGATGATAGTGAAGCCGATCACATCCCGGATCTTTGGGTGTGAAAATTTTTCTTCGCGTTTGTCCCTTTGCACCGTATCCATGGAAAATCTTCATCATTTAACGGGATGCTCGGGTCAATATTCACAGTGAATGAAGGAATTTCATCAAACTTTTCATAATCTTCTGACATGTCTGTCTTGTCATCCACTCCCACAATGTTTCTCTTTCTAGAAAGAACTATGTGGCGCTTTGGCTCATCGTCTGATGCATTTGCTTCCTTATCTTTTCTTTTTCTGGGCTTGGTAGACATGTCCTTCACATAGAAAACATGTGCCACATCATTGGCTAGGACGAATGGTTTGTCTGCAAGCGCAAGATTGTTGATATCCACTATTGTCATTCTATACTGCGGGTCTTCCGATACCCTGCCTCGTGTCATATTGACCCATTTGCACCGAAACAAAGGGACCTTCAAACCACATCCATAGTCAAGTTCCCATATGTCCTCCATGTAACCATAATATGTTTCCTTTCCCATCTTGGTTGTTGCATCAAAGTGGACACCACTGTTTTGGTTGGTGCTCTTCTTATCTTTGGCGATCATGTAAAATATATTACCATTTATCTCGTACCCTTTGAAACTCATTATATTAGAAGATGGTAACTGGGACAGCGAGTATATGTCATCTTCAATAGAGGCGTCATGCATGGTACGTGTCTGCAACCAGCCGGCAAAATTCCTGGTTTGTTCACGTGTAGTCCAGTCATCAGACCGCTCCGGGTGTTTGGAGCGTAGAAAATTCTTGTGTTGGTCCATATACGGAGCCACCAAGGTGGAATTCTGTAGAACTGTGTAGTGTGCTTCGGTGAGAGAATTTCCGTCCATACATATTATTTGATTCCCTCCTAGCGTGCCTTTTCCATCCAGTCCTCCCTTATGCCGCGATTCAGGAACACCAATCGGCTTAAGGTCAGGAATAAAGTCAATACAAAACTCAATGACCTCCTCATTTTCATGGCCCTTGGAGATGCTTCCTTCTAGCTTAGCATTGTTATGAACATATTTCTTTAAGACTCCCATGAACCTTTCAACTAAATTTAACCTCTCGACAATAGGGTCGGTTGGAATTTCCGGTTCACATACCTCCTACATACAAATATCTATGTCAACTTGATGGGTATAATTTTTCATAAACACGAAATGCAACAAATAGTTTTAAAAGAGAATATACCACATCCGAATCATAACAAGGACGAGGGCCGACAGGACTGCTATCAAAACCATGGCACTATTTATAACAAACAACGTACAGGTAAGATAATTATACGAGAAATTATATATCCAAATAACACAAACATCAATTTTTTATATAAAACATTCATGAGGAAGAGGCTCACCACAAGGTGGTGCCGGCGACGGGACGGTGCGGGCGATCGACGGTGGTTACGACAGAGATTTAGAAGGCACTAAGTAAACCACACCTACATATGCAAACTAAGTGTTGTTTTTGACCTCAAATTGCATATAAATCAAATACTAGCACATATAATTCCTCCCAAATTACTAAACTCGCGAATTAATCACTATATAAAGCATTGCCAAAGCTAATCTAGCAATGAGAGATGAAAGGACAAAGTTGCTAACCTTTGTGATCATTTGAATGGACGGGGTCCTTCAAATCTTGACAAATTTTGGGCAAAATGTGTGATGAGCTCGAGAGGAAGAGGGGAAGAACAGAGAGGAGAGGAGAAAGGGGAAGAATAGAGCGATCTCGGGTGGACGAAGGGTTTATGTAGGACGACCTTTAGTATCGGTTCGTGATACGAACCGGTACTAAAGGTGCTGGAGGGGCCCCAGACTGACAACATCCTGTGACCACTCACTTTAGTACCGGTTTGTGGCACGAACCGGTGCTAAAGGTTCGCCACGAGATAGTACTAATGAGAGCGGTCGGCTAGCCGTTGGAACCGACACTAATGCACACATTAGTGCCGGCTCAAAATCTAACAGGCACTAATGTGCTTCACATTTGACCCATTTTCTACTAGTGGGGGCGCCCCCTCTTGGAAGCGAGCTGCGGGCTGGTACCCCTCCGGGCACCAACCCGACCTCGCGAGGGGCCTCGGCCATGCGAGGCCCGCTACATGAGGAGGAGCTGAAGATAGAAGCCATCCAGCCGCTGTTCATAACCGGAGGACGAGCTTGTGGCACGCCCGCTGTGCTCCGAGCAAAGCCATCAGGGAAGGACGACGAAGGTGCAAGCTTGGGTCGCCCTGGTGATGGACCAACTCCCACGGCTAACCCCACGCCGTAGGCAGCACCCGAACCTACAGCACCGGAGCTTGGCGGGTCCAACGGGATGAGAGGGAGCTCCTTCTCAGGAGATTTCATGGCCTTGGCAGAAGGGGTCCTAAGGGGATAATCGTCAGGAAAGGAAGGCGACACACGGAAGATCAGTGAGATAAGGTACTTACTCATCGATGGCAATGTACCTTCTCCGCTTCAATGGCCCAAAGATGCTGTTGCCGCTCAGGGATCCCTTCCTCTTGCGGAGCTCCTCGAAGTCCACGCAAAGCCGACCAAAGCGTTGGACATGGTGGCCGGCGCGGAGCGAGGCCGAGGAAGAGCTTATCCTGGAAAGAGAAGGGCCTATCCTGGGGTTTGTCGCTGGAGCTGGACGGACTCCGGAAATGTATCCGGAATATGGCAAGCAAGAAGCTCAAGCTTGTCAACATAGTCCAGGTCATGCTCATCCGCCGGATCCTCCCGTGTCAACAACAGGATTTCAACTTGTGGGAGTTTGACCCGGCCTAGCACCAGACTCTGAGCGAGCTCTTCGACATGACACACAAGGACGTTTGGAGGGTGCTGTTCAAGGGCGCCGAGGTCCCTCCCTCTCTCACTGAGGACCGCGGGCTAAGCGCAAAGCGCCTAGCGCATTCGGTGAGTTCTATTTATCCAGTAGGATATTTATTTCCCCTAGCTTAATCATGTGCGGGGTCTGAGCTCCATGCCTTTGACAGGATTGGATGGAGAAGTCCGGGCAGATTAGCTATCCGGCCCCTCTGCCCGAAGACACTGTGCCGGAGAAGACCAAGAAGGCCAAGGGAACCCGAAAGAGTTTCCAGCGCCAGGTGGTATCGGACTCATCGTCCGATAACTCCGCAACGCACTCCTCCCCCGAAGATGAGGAGGAAGATGAAGATGATCCCCCTTCAGTCATGGGAGACAAGAAAAGGAAGGCCACTGTCGGTGGGAAAGACACCTATGGGATCACAAGAATCCCTACTACGGTTGCGGGGCACGGGGTCGTGAGAAGAGCGGATCAAACAGATAGCACACGGTTTGTTTATCCAGGTTCGGGCCGCGGGGATGCGTAAAACCCTACTCCTGCTTTGGTGGATTGTATATCTGTGTTCTTGAGCTAGCTATGGGGCGTGAGGAGCTCCAAAAAGCTGAATCCCCCTCCTGGTCGCCCTGGGCCTCCTTTTATAGGAAAGGGGTTGCCACAGTGGCACACAGGAGGTGGAAAGGGAACAGTGATGTGAGGTTATCCCTCGTATTACATGACAAGGCGCATTTAATGCATCTTGCCTAGGTGTCCTCGCTTTATCGGGAACGGGGGAGAGCCCTGTCTCGTCCGTCGCCGCTCCCTCTCGTGTCGACACGCGCCCTGGCCAGCGGCACCCGCAGTGTCATGTAGGCAGGCAGGCAGCTGAGGTGGCGCAGTGGTGGGTCTCCATGAAGATCTGCATGCCACCACGCAGGTGCCTGCCCAGCTGGTTGGGTCGGCAGCTGCATGCGAACGGTGGTGGAGGTTTGACTGGCGTGGGCCTGATGGTGGCCCAACGGGTGTTCTTGGCAAGGGCCTTGCCGAGGCCCCGGTAAGGGTCTTGCCGTGGCGCCTGCTGTCATCCCCGGCAAGGCTCTTGCCGGGGGCCTTGTGGTCCTCCTTGGCTGGGATCCCGCCAAGGATCATCATCTTCTAAAGGGTGTATCTGATCTTGAATGTCTTCACAAAGATCTGCAAGCCACCATGGGGATGTCTCTCGAATCCTTGCCCCATGGGGGTAGTGGACTCAAGGGTGACTCACTCCGTAGGTGTGGGGCGAGCTGCCACGACAAGGGTCTTGCCGGGTTTGCTAAAACGCCTCCCGACAAGGATCTTGCTGGGGGGGAGGCCCGCTTCGTCCCCTTTGTTGTTTGTGGTCTTGGTCTTGGCGTCGTTCTGCTTCTCCTGAGCTTCGGCCTTACCTTGGCTCACCTCCCTTGCCTTGCTCATTGTGGTGGTGCCCATGGCTCAGACTGCTCGTGCACAGTTATAGGGGTACAAAAAGTGTACCCCTCTTTTTGTACACCGACAGCCACCCCGACCGGGGTGGGGGGCGAAGGGTCCAAGAAGGGGAGGACCCTCCTTCCGGACTACTCCACCACCGCCGCCGAAGGCGAAGATGAGTGGCTGCTCAGGGCGACGCCCCCGGCGAAGTTGTAAGTATTCGGATACCAGAGTAACTCATAGCATACCTTTGTCGCACTGCTTCTCCTAACGCCGAATATGATTATGCAGACGGTCCCATGCCTATATCGACGTATCTTCGTCGGGCGGCTCCTTTGACTTGTCGGACATGGATAGCGATCCACTTCCGACCGCCACCTTCCCTTGCCCTACGGACAACGCCAAGGTATTGTCTCAAGAGTCACTGGGTCGAGGGGAGACAACCCAGAGGCGCCTCAAGGCGACCTTCCGGACTCCAGGAGCAGAGGGAGTAAGGTTCCCGAGGGCTCCGAGTTCGGCCCTCAGCCGAACACTGTGCCGGAACCTCCAGTGGTTCCGGATTCGGGAAGGCGGCCTCCTTCCAAAAGGGGAAAGACGCCTGTGCCGGTGACCTCTGCCCATCCAGAGGCACTGGACAATCTGCTGGGAGAGCTTCGCGGCGCTTCCATCGACGAGGAGCACCGCACTATTATGAGTGCGGTGATCCAGAAGGTTCAGTCCGCCAAGAGCGGACTAACTGACGCCTGTGCCAGCCTTCTAACAGGCTTTGAGGTAAGTATTTGAAATATAGGAAAAATATTACCGCATAGACAGTAGCCCTTGATGCTCTGTTCGGTGTTCACAAAGAAAAGCCAAATAGAGAATCCAACAATATCGCAGGAGTCTAATATACGTATGTCTATATGCATATGCAGGCTTCACTGTTGGCCTCTGCCGCACTAACTATGGAGGTCGCCATACTGAAGCAGGACCTAGAAGGGTCCACGGAAGAGCTCGGCCTTGCCAAGAGGCAGCTCGAGGAGAACAAAGGTAAGTAGTACCTAGTCTGCGGATATATATAAAAAGAATGCGATTGCAAAATGACAGGATCATCGTAAATTTGCCAGGGGCCACGACCGAGGTGGCGACCCTGAAGCAAGCGCTATCCGAGGCCAAAAACAAGGCGGCCAAGGAGCACACCGAGTAGGAAAGGCCGGAGGCAAGGGTGAGCGAGGTATAGCAAGAGGTCCATGCTCTAGTGATGAAGCAGGAGGCATTGGAGCTTGACTTGAAGACGCGAGAGTCCGAGCTTGCCACGGTCTTCGAGAGCGCAAAGAATGCCAAGGACGAAGCCCAAAAGGCCCTCCAGGAGATTGATGCGATGAAGAAGATAGCGGCGGGTAAGGCATTCTATATGCAAAGCAAGCATGTGAAAGTAAATTACTTTTTACTTACCAAAATCCGGAGCTCTCCAGGAGCATTCATAGATTTGCCCTGCAGCGTGTCAGATGCTGCACAGTTTTACCAGGACGAGGAGGGAAGCTCAACGGAGAAGCTGTTCTGGTCTCAGTATACTGGGACTGAACACCTGATGCCTCTGAGCGACCAGCTGAAGCAACTGGTCGAGCTACACAAGGCGGCCGAACAGGCCATGAAGGGCTTTATAGTCCGGATGTGGCCTAGCGACGCCCTTCCCAAAAGCTACTTCGGCCTGGTGAGGTGGCTTTGTGGATGCCTGCCCACAGCTGGAAGTCATCAAGCGGTCCATCTGCATCGAAGGTGCACGCCGGGCTTTCGCCCGTGCGAAGGTTCACTGGGCTAAGATGGACCCAGTGAAGCTGGTGAAGGAGGGGCCGCCGCAGGGCAAGGAGCATCGCCACCCCGAGATGTACTATGAGGGTGTCCTGAAGGGTGCCCGTCTTGTAGCGGACGAGTGTGCGAAAGATGTAATATTTGAGTAAGCTTGCTCGTGTAATCCTGTATTATGAAAACTTTTTCATATGCGCTACGCAATGCTTGTTTGAATTTAAAATATTGCCGTTTGTTTGGCTGTTTATCAAATCTGAGAGATGGCTAGTCATCGGCTTCTGCCCCCACGCCACGAGTGCTGGGGTTTTCGGGATAAACCTAAGCACTCTTGTTCCCATTGTTGGGTCCTTCGAGGGAGGTGCTCAGCACAACGAACAAGGCAATCGGACTATAATGCGT